>NC_081764.1:9591407-9737624 GCF_963082965.1 Carassius carassius
TGTAACAAACCAGCCATCTCGTTCGATGCACGAGCTGCACACAGAAACACATGCATCAGTCAAATTGCACAAATACACTACATATGTATGAGTGAGTGTTTGAGTTTGTGTGTCACTTGCTTGGCAGACAAAGTGATGCTTATATCTTTAACGTCTATCTTCAGTGCAGTCTGACCATTCTCTATAGGTGGCTTGCTGACCTGAAAGACAAAAAAAGTGAAAAAGATTTAGTAATTATAATTCACTCCGTCTAGGGTTCAGATAATGAAATGAGCTCAAAAGAATTTGCACTTACAAGAGGAGAGGCGAAAATTAAAGAAGAATTTAAAAATGAGTAATAGACAAATAAAATATACATTTCTGAACATTTTCAAACATATAATAAATGCAAACTAGAATAAGATGTGGAGAATGATCTGCCATATTTTATTTTCTTGTTATTTTATTTCTATTGTATTTCACATTTTTCCTTTCTCATTATTTTTGTTCTTTTTATCATTTTATTTTATGCATTTTATTTTCTTATACTGTTAACTTTAGTTTTTACTATATATATGACATTTATGTGTGTTCTATAAAACACTTTGTAAACACTGTTTCAAAATGTACTAAATAAATAATGCTTTACGTGCATACTTGTGTTATTTAAGAATTACTTATATACTATTATAATATTTCCCAATATTTTGGATAAGCTTTTATTTTTATATTTTCAGTTTTCATTTTAATTACAGTTTAAGTTTTAGTAACTTTAGTCATTCATCATATTGTTTTTATTAGTTTTAATTTATTTTTCCATTCCGTTTTATTGTAGAAATTTTAATACTTCAACATAAACTTATTTTATTTCATTTAGTTGCCAGAGCAACATTTCAAATTTTTTAATTCATGAAAACTGTTTTTTAATAGTTTTAGTTAAAAATAACCACATTACTTTAAATTAGTGTCTTGAACACTAAATATGGTGCATTAGTGAAAAGACAGTTTCCAATAACCATTGTGAATGAATAAACAGTAGAAGTGTCCATGAATGCTGTCAGCTTTACCTCCATCCCTGCCAAAGGTAATCTGTTGATGAGTCTGTATTTGCCATCTTGCTGAGGATATGTGTACAGCATTATGTCATTCATCTGAAAATGTAAAAAGTTAAAGAAATACATAACATTGACAACATACAAGCATAATTAATTACTTTGACAGTTTTTATATTTGCGAACACATATGGGGGTCACCGCCACAAATGTTCACCACAAGGGGGTGCAATCACTTTGGTTTTGACCAGAAGTTGCTTTTCTGCATCACTACTCTATCAGTCAGTGACCACAGGCAATGTTTGTATTAATGCAGGTTGTTTAAACAAGGTTTGATAACATAGTGATTTAGAACAAACTCAAAAGCGCATTTAAGCTGTGATTTAACAAAGAGAATATGAATTGACTAAGATGCTTATTTCTCTGTGAAATTGAATCAATAGTCATCAGTTGCTCAGTCAGTATTTGTTTATTTGTTCAAACAACAAAAATTCAGTGAAGAATAAATCTATAGAGCTAAACACAACCAAGATGAATCTTTGTAGACAGGACGTTGTGCACTGGATTCAGACATGCCTTCCTACTGTCAGACACTGCCTGATAAGGCAGCATATTTTGTCTTCTGAAATGTTAATCAATGGTGCATAAGAAATGCCAAAGACTCAAGCAATAAAATAGGAGGGAAATCCGAGTTCAGCACTCTTGCGGCCACGTGCCCGTCTCAGCGCACAACTGTCCGTCTGGCTGAAAAGTCTACAGTATACTGTATTTATGACAACCCATCTAACGTCCATCCTTTCACTCCCTGTTCTGTTATCTTAACACACTGCTTTGCCCTGTTCCCACAGACTTATTCTGGGGTGAGAACAGCATAGCAAGAACAATAGCAGATGTAGTCATAAACACACACTGACCAACATCCTGTCAGGAAACTCTAAAAACAAGTAAAATAGCCCACAAACACAAAAGAGAGACACTAGAGACAATATAGAAAGAAAGCAACTCTGCCTCTTGCCTGCTCAACTAAAAAGTTTGATAATTAAGTTGAAAAATGTATGTTAATAAAATACAATCACATACCAAGAAAAGGTGACGTGGCTGCTTGCACTTTCTGCTGACTTTCATCAAGGTGCCCTCTTTCACAAACACCTAGGGCACAGTCACAGACAGACAACCTTACTCATCATTAATGCTTTGAAAACCCCAATAATTTAGAAAAATTCAGAAAGTTGTGAAGGGCATGTGATCAGTAAGCCATTGAATTCCTCACTCTTCCAGGCTGTAGGAGATCTGTCAGACCCAGAACACTGTGTTCAATAAGGACCAAACGCAGGAGATCCGCCTGACAGAGTGAGAAAAGGAATGCAAAAATTGCCATACATGGCACAGCAGTGTCATTAACACATACTGCCTTGGTTCCATACGCATAGACTGTCTGTAAGCACATTAGGCCAACAAACACATACTCACTCCATCCTTAAGGCTGTCATTAACATGATGCGCAATATCTGAGACCACAACCAAAGCATCTGAGGGGAAGACAGATGTAATATTTAATACATGTACATTTTCACACATAAATATTTAATATATTAAATATTCCATAAAAAACATCATATATTAAACATTAAACATTAAAAACTTCAGATATTATAATTACATAATCATTAGAAAAACGTTTCAAATAAATTAATATTAGGTCCCAGTGCAGAACTTCCCAGAACATCCTCTCTTACAAACAGATGCTCTCTTACAGCAGCACCTCATAAATAAATTATCCTCATAGATAAATGATGCAGAAAGGCTTGTTTAAAAAGATGACTGAAAATCCATGATGGGGTCAAAGGTCATTTGCCTTTTATGAAACCATCAGAGATATGCTGTTGCCTAAGCAAATCAATTATACACACCGAGAGATAAGACCAAAGGTTTTGTTTGTAATTGCAAACATGTCAAGATAAGAATCTAACATCAGTTTCTTAAATTGATGAAAACTAATTTAGGATATAAAATGGCTTCCTCCTTTACTGAAATCCAAGAGACAGAGAAAAATTAAAAACAAGATAAGAAAAAAAGTGTAAGCTTTACGATACTTTTATCTGTCAAGTCAAGTCACCTTTATTTATATAGCTCTTTTTACAATATAGATTGTAAAAAAGCAACTGAACAGCATTAAATAGGAAAATAGTGTGTCAATAAAACAGAAAGGCAGTTCATCATTGAATTCAATTATGTCATCATCCAGCTCAGTTGAGTTCATCTGTGAGCAATGCTGCAGTTTACCTTGTGTTTTTTCAAACTCTCTGGAGTCTGGTGAGAGGTTGTTCAGGTAATCTGTTAGAAAAAAAGCACAACAAAAAATAAAGCAATATTAAGCAATACTACAGGTCTTGGTATAAGAATTCAAGATACTTTTTTTTTTTAACAAAAACAGCTACATTTAAAAAAAATATATAAAAATGTATTATAATTAATAAGGATATCAACTTATTAGTTAAAGAGGTCATATGATGCGATTTCATTTTTTCTTTTCTCTTTGGAGTGTTACAAGCTCTTAGTGCATAAAGAAGATCTGTAAACTTGCAAAGACTAAAGTCTCAAATCGAAAGAGATATTCTTTATCAAAGTTAAGACTCTGCCATGCCCCCCCTAAAACAGCTCATTTAAAATTCACCCCCACATGTCTAGGTCACTATGTGGAAATATTTGCGTAATGTCGCCCAAATGTTCATGCAAAGAAAGAATGTCTGGTTTCAGTAACCGCAGTTAGTGTTGAAGCAGCCATGTCGGGGAGATGCTGTGTGTATCTAGGTGAAAGCAAAAGCAATTTATTTGGCCTTCCGAAAGTAGGTGCATTTAGGAATCTTTAAGATCACTTACAACAGAATAGCAACGCATTTTATGGACAACTGTTTCGTGAACCTAGGAGAGGTCATTCTGACTTTGCTATGACAATCTGGTGCTTGTGAATCAGCTACTGTAAGTATGTTTTGATAGAGGCGGGGCATAGAGGACCTACAATAATGTACCATTTTTGAAAAAAAATCTGTTTTTTGAACATTAAAGCATGTCAACACATTGTATTACACCAAATACACAAAATAATGATCTTTAAAAAAGCATCATATGAGTCTTTTAAAACGTATTTAGAAGTCACCTGTTAGCAGCATACGGTACTGCAGGATACGCACAATGACCTGCAGCAACTGCTTTCTTAGGGTCACTGCATCTGGTAGCTGAGATACAAAACACATGCTACATTACGTTACGTGTATAACATAGATACATATTTAAATACATGCCATCTGAGTAACTGAACACACAACTAAAACACATTAACATGTTATCGTACAATACAAAACACACATGTGACTTGTAATCGTACAATACAAAACACACACACACTCAAATCACATAGAACAGTTAGTGCACATGTAATAAATGATAGCGGCAGGTTGATGGATATGCCTAATAATAAGAATAGATTTGGTTCAGTTAAAGTTGTCAATCAGTGAAAACACAAACATCATAATCCCTTACTGTGCTTTGTATGTGTTCCAGATAATTCAATTTTTCATCATAATGACTGATGTAAGAAGAGAAAATGGAAAACTCTTTCTTCTTTGCCAGGATGATTTCAGCAATGCTTTCATTCTGAACCCTGATGTGTGGAGTGAAATGGAGAAAACAGATGAAATGATGACAGGTGGACATTATTTGTGGATGATAAACAATTGAAGGTAGCATGTGCAAATGCATGTTTGTGGGAGAGAGACTCTTACCATTCTTTAAGGCGAGTCTCCAGTAATGTGTGGATGCTTTGGTGGAGAGTATAAATATCAGGTAGCTCTGTCCACACTGTCATTATCCTCTCATCCTCTTCAACTGACTATTGTGTGAAAGTGAGGGAAAATAACTTCATCACTATTTTTCTACTGAAATCCACACACAATGTCAATGAGAAATAATATAAATGACCCACCTCACAGAGAAGTTGTAAAGTCTTAACATGCCTTAAAATGAAGGGGAAAAAAGCATGGACTTAATAATATAGCTATTTCTATTAAATTCAATTCAGTCATTTTTCAAACACAAACTTGCACCCAATAAATAATAATTGTTTTGTCAATGAGGAAATAAAATTCTGCCAATCTGCTCATAGATGAGCATAGATAGCTATTGTTTTCATGACTTACTGGGCCTCACTATCCAGAAGCTCTTTGGCACTATAGAAAGCCCTGGAACAGTTGACAGTCTGAAATAAAATGGCAACTGAGTTGAATAATAAATGAAAACAAATCTTTGCAAGACACAAAGAAACACTCATAATAAGCTTACCAGTTTGTCAGATGCCTTGGTCTTTTTCTCTTGTGTACAAGCCACACCCACAGACACACCTACTGTTCCATCTTGTCTCACATTAGGAGAACAGAAAGTGTAGAGGCTAAATAACAGAGGAAGTACAATCATGAGACATTCAAAAAATAATTAAATAAATTACACAGACCTTTAGTTATCAGGAATGTAACACGTTGAGCTTTTAAGGGCTAATCTAAGTAATGTGCACATCTAAGTAATGCAAGGATTGCATTTTATCATTAGTCTATGTAAATTAATTTTTCTAAAGTTCAGGTTGTAAAATGTCAAAACACCTTTTAATTAAAAATCACTTGAACTAATTAAGTTTGTTTGAACATTATATTATTAGATTAATAAAATAGATCTATAATGCATTCATATGACTGAGATTTACCTAAGAATTGCCCTTCAAGCTTTTGATATGTTAAATAACACATCTGCTTATGCCTTTTTACGCAGTTTATAGTGTCTAGTTTCTCTAAACTAGATTTGGTCTAATTCTGAGCTTCAAATTAATAATATAAATATAATTAAACAATATATCAATTTATAAACAATTGTACCTATCGGTTTCTTGCTCAGATGGCTGACTTTTGCCCTGGAAGCCTGGCAGACTGCTCATATCCACATAACCATCAGTATCACTCGTAGAACTCTGATTTCGTTGACTCTGAATGACTGGATTCAGGAGGCGAATTTGCACATTCTCATAGTGAGAAACGGCATTTTGAACATTCTCATAATCTGAAGAGTCTGTATTAGGAGAGGAAAAAGATCGAGGTTTGGAAAGGGGATGGGGCTCAAAGAGGGAGCCTAGTTCCATAGAAATGGTGCTTGAAGCCAAATCATTATTAAGGGTGAAGTTTAGTCCCTGTTTTTGTCTATTCTTTTGAAATACAAAGGAAGAAGGGGACATAGATGGATTGCAATCTAGAGTGCTCTGCAAATCAGGGTTGCCAATGTTATGCCTGATGAAGTCCAAGCGTTTGCAGGACCCTTGCGGACTTGACTCAGACGAGGACCTGGAGGAGATTGAGCGATTATCCATCACGCTTTTACGATCTGATTTCCTAAGGAATCGTAATGGCAGAAGGTATCGCTTGAACCCAAAATCAGGCTTCTTGCAAGAAGCGGAGACTTCGTTCGGGAGGGATGGAGAGCTTTTTCTGATTGGTCGTTTTGTGATGGATGCAAGTTCAAAAGGGGGTGGTATATCGACTCGAGTGACATTAGCTAATTTTGAGGTGCCTTGTGAAAGACATCCTAATGAGCCTGTCAGTGCAGGTCTACTATCTCCAATGAAACACTGATCTATATAGAAGGAGCCTGGGTGTAGCAGAAGCCGCCTATTTCCTGTTTCAGGGCTACTCATTAGGTCAACTCTCTTCCTTTCCACAGATATAGAGCGAGTCATCAAGTACTTCCTGTTCTGAAGGAAGTCTTTAGCTTGGATTTTTGGCTCTTCTTCATACACATGATCTACTGTGAGTTCTCTTCCCTCAGATCTACTCAAGTGGTCACTTGCAACTCCTTCTTCTTCTTCTTGTTCTTCCCCAACACTCTCTTCTTCTTGATTTTTTTGTAAACTTCGGCCTTGGCTTTCAGGTTGCTGCTGAATGAGTGAAAGGGCATTGATGGCAATATTTAAGGTGGAAGGTATGGCTTCATCATGCTTAACCACATATTTGCTACAGTAGTTGTGATTTGCATCTGCTACATCATCTTCTGAGACCATTTCAGAGCCAAATGGCTGAGAGGAAGAAGAAGAATTTGAAAAAGAAGTCAGATCGGACTCAAGGAGAGTTTCACTTCCACTCTTACATGAAGGACAGTCTGGAGAGTTAATAGTAGCTGAAGGATCCTGAGATGCACTGTCATCTGATAAATAATGGTTTCCTTTATCATCCATTTGCTCTTTTTCTAACTGTATTTCATCATCCTCTTCTTCAGTGGAAGTTGAAGACAAATAAGAGCCGTTCAATCCCTCCTCCAAAGTAAGCATCATAACATCTCCATTGACGCTGTCCTCTGTTTCTGTTATTTGGAAAGGTTCTGTTTGTTCAAAAAGGTCACACTCGGAAAGTCCATCTTTGTCGGCTAATGCCTCACCAGCATCACAGATATCAGGGAACATCCCATCTATGTCTTCTTCACTTGAAAACATTCTGCCTGGAAATGTACCATTTGGGAAAAATGCTGCAATGAAAGTTTTATTTATGCAAATTTCATCATACAGGAATCTGTCTGTGCATGCAGTGCATCCATAAACTGCATTAGAAGCCAACTGAACATCATTAGACCTTTTATGTGATGTTGATACACCGTTTTTAGTCAGTCTCCATGCTATCGTTCCAGTGTCCTCTACTTCAATCTGCTCGGTCTCTATATTATCGTCCACATCTCTCTTACTGCATGAATCATAGAGAAGGTCTATTGACTCTTCCTCAGCCTTAAATATCTTAAATGTCTCACCTTCTTCCAAACCCTGCACAAAATCTAAATCAATTCCCTGTGCTAACTCATCCCCGCATCCTAACTCATCTCGCTGTTCCACATTAACACCTGGTTCTCTCTCTTCTACTTGCATTGTCTTTTCCATATGTAATGTTTTCTCTGTCTTCCTCTCTCGTGACCCCTTCTGTTCCTGTACTTTATATCTATGCATTTCCGTCATATGCTCTCTTGAGTTTGGAGGCCTTAGGCTTTTGTTAGTGTGAAGCATTCTGAAATACATGTTTGAAAAGAGATGATGCTGGAGTTATTTTCTTGGTTTGGACACAGTTTTTGATTTGGGTTCTTTTCATAGAATTATTCAGGAAAAGATGGTTTACGTTTCCTCTTTACAAGAGGCTCAGCCTGGAAGTGTCATCTGGTGTCCAGGGCATGCTCCTAAAACACAGTAAGAAAATATTAGTAATTACAAAAATAGATTTTGCTGGAGAGTAGCATTGTAAACATTGTAACAACTGAGGGCATAAAAATAGTTCCATCTGCACTGTAATAAATAAGTATTTCTTTGATTCTTTGAAAAAACTACTTATGTCATCACACTTCAACGTGTTTTATTCAAAGTGTTGCTTACCGTTTCTTTGTAATTGTTTTACAAGAAATTAACTAGCAAATTCTGAATGAACATTTTTTTAGAGTGGTTTATGCGTTTAAGATTTTCTATGCGCAAAATAGGTAGCCTATAGTAGACCTATATAAAAAAACAAACAAACAAAATGAAATTTACAATAAAAACTGGACATTGGACATCACATAATTCTAAACTCACAATTGTATAAACAAATTATAAGGTGTTTGAAAATAGGTTAACTATTAGGTCGTTACACTAGTAACGTTACCACGTTAAAAGCTCACCTGCGCAAATTGTCGATCATCTAGTATTTGAGACGTAAAGCGATGACGGGCCAAATTCATTTGAACACGATGTCGTAATCCAGGAATTACACAAGATTATAACATGAGATTATACAGTATATCAACTACTTCTCTTACTTGCGATATAACAGCACTACAGGACATCAGGCGCTCAGCACGAGCACGAGCGCGCGCACACGCACACGCACTCACGGACGAGACTTCGCCTTGACTTCCTGAGGAAAGGGCGTCAGGACACAAAATAAAAACATGAGTTTTTAAATCAAGGCGAAGTTTTTTTTTTGTTTTTTTTTATCGATGTATATATATATAGAGAGAGAGAGTGTGTATTAATTTGGCCTCCTAGTTCAAGAGCACGCTGATCTAAGGGAGACTGAGAGAGAGAGAAAAAAATATTGACTCTATATCTATCACACAATATGAATATAATAGATATTTAAAATAATTATTAAACAGAAACTGGACTTTGGTCAAAGCTATTTCAGGGCAGTATGGCCTTCAGAGGTTTGCATTACAGGGAATCTCTTATCCTGCATAACCTTCCTTAACAACAGACATCCAAAGAGCAGGCATGGAGAAAATTCTGTGTTCTAATATTCGATTTTCTGTGAACATGTCCCTAGCGAGAATTGTAAAAAAACAGTAATACAAAGCATTCATAATGCACCAAAAAAGGCACACACACAAGTCCAAACTATTGTAGAAAAACCTGTACACACACACACACAATCACAAAAGCTTTTAGTTTGACATTCAGATTAGATCAGCGAAGTGAATGCAGACAGCATCAGGACTACAGAATAACAATTCATGTAAAATCTCTCATACTTATGTCAAGTAACCATATACCGAAAACCATATAGTTCACGTCACTGTCTGTTTGTAAATGCAAAAATGGCTAAGTAAAGCGAAGCTAGCACTGAGGAAAGGTCTTGCATCATTAGTTTGTTGATATTAACTTCACTTACATGTGAAGTGACCAAAGAGTTAATCCAGGAGTAAAATCTGCAACTGTTATTTTTACATTTATGATTTATAGTAGGAAGCCTCTACACTGTAAAAAAGATCTACCTGGTTCTACTTAAAATCATAAGTTAAGCAGCTGCCTCAAAATTTCAATTAAAAACAAAATGGATTAATGAATTGTTTTAACTCATTATTTTGAGTCTTGTTAAGCTGTGAATTGCCTTCTGTGAGTCAACATGACTATACAATTATTGTTGTTTCAACTTAGCTATGCAAGTTGAAAATAAAGTGAACTCAGTAAAGAGCATTCTGTTAACTTATCCCCATTAGTGGGTTCAACTTAGTAATTTCAATTAAGTAATGTCTTTGAATGAGGGTATCGAGTTAAGATGATCTAAAAGAATGTCTTGTTTTAACTTAATTATAAAAACAGACAAATTTGAGTACAAAACTTTTTTTTTATTATTAAAACCAATGTTAACCCAATACAAGCTATACATAAACAATCATCTCAAACTTGCAATCAATACTTTTTTGGTACCAAACTTCAGTTGGGTGCAGGTCACATAATGAGGCTAAGATAAAAAGAAGGGTTGTGCACAATCATGGGGTTGACTGCTGATCTGACAGTTGTCCAGAAGACAATCATTGACACCCTTCACAACGAGGGTAAGCCCCAAACATTCATTGCCAAAGAAACTTGTTCACGCCAAGCCGACTCATCTTGTCTGATGGAAAAATGAGGCACCCAGCACAGCAAAAACGCCAGTGTACATTGAACTCAATTTTAGTCAAATTTAACACTCTTGAAATGTATATATGACTCCCTCCGTTTTAGAGTTAAAATACCACTGTCAAAAGTGTGAAATATGTACATTACTTACAGAGGACATAAAAACACTGAAAGAGTTTATTTGAAAATCCAGCATGGTGTTAAAATGTACTCAGAATGTGTCAAAATGTGTTCAGGTGTTCAATGTTCAAGTAAAAAAAAACAAAAAAAAAAACATACATACATACATATATATAAAATAATCCACAAATCAATGCGTTTACAATTATAAAATTACAATTACAGTGTTTTCAATACATTTAAACATATTCTTACATTTTTTACAGAACTCTACAGAAATGTGCTTCCTTCCTCAAATTTCTTTAGCCTGAGTTTAGTCTGGGTTAGAATGAACATTCAGTTTTCCAGGAGAAGAGTACAATGAAAGAGTTAAACAACCTACTTCAAACCTAGGACTTATACCTAACTTTAGCTTAATGATTATTTTATTTACTGTAATGTTATTTGCTATAGATTGTATACAGTTGTCCATCTTATTTCTAAGATGACATTTTTTTTGGTAATATCCTGGGTATTGAGCACTGAAAAGTGTATTTATATGGGAATTTTGTGAGATGAGCTTCTGTATTTTATTATTTACCTATTTGCATCTTTATTGCAGCATGAGTGGGATTCAGAAGTGGTTTCTTTTTAGTGCTTTCTTTCTTCCAGATTTTGGCAAATCACTATGCCACAAACTTGTGATGAACAAGAAAAAAAAAAGGAAAGTGTACATAATACACTGGATCACGTCATGCATGGTGTCTTCTTTATACATCCAATTTTTTATACCTTTATTTCTTCTAAAATATAATATTGCGATCTCCAGGACACTACTTTTGGATATGCAATGGCTACTTAACAAAGGCGGAAAAAAATAACAACATTTTTTTTTTTTTTACCCTTGATTCACATTACCGCACATAGGCTCAGCACTCTGAAAGTGTCAGTCATAACCTGAATGTGTAATTCTGGTACCTTCATTCACAGTCCAAAAAAAAATAAATAAATGGCAGGTGATATCTCACTGGCACACAGAGAATCTGCAGTGTCTGACTCACCAAGGTTTGTAGTCATCAGGTTAAAGTGAGTAGTTAGCAAACCTGCTGTAGACAAATGTTAAGTACGGACACATACACATACTGTACACACAAAGACACACTAATGGTGGAGGCAGACACACTGACACAAAATCACTGTTCATCATTTGAACAAAGAAGGGAAAAAACACCCTGAACACTCCACCCTTTCCAGTTCAAGCAGGAAATGCTGAGCAAGATAAAGTAGGTTGAACGTTTATCCAGGATTGTGTGTTATCTGAGCGTCAGTCCTTTTGAGCATACTTCAGTATGTGTGTTCAATTTTAACTGCAAACGTGAACGTTTACCAGTCAATATTGATATATGTTGAAGCAGGATATTACTATAAATATTGTATCTTAGTTAATGCACCAGCTATGACTGGAGAATTCTGTTTTATAGCAGCAATGAAGCAACACACCTGTCAATATTAAGAGATGTTTCTAAATACTCCAATCATTAAGAAAAGTTGAGAAACTGACACAAGGAAATATCACCTGTAAACAAACATTTTATGCTTTTTAATATTTTATGGTTCATAATTTCAGAAAACAAATTAGTGTCTTAGCATATAGTTATTTGCAACAAGTAATGTGTAGTATAGGTAAAGCTTAATTGTGTTAAAAGCCAACACATCAAGATCTATGAAATGTAATGTTTAACCTAAGTCTCATACTGGTGAATCCCTGAAGGGTGCTATTTTTGGAAATGAAAATTCTTAGAATTATTTCATATAAAATAAAATTCAAAGTTAAAATAACCTTTTTATTTGTCAGCTCTCAAAGGGCAGTTCTCTACAGAATAATGACAATAATTCAGAGATTTTTTTTGTTTGTTTAATTTGAAACAACAAACACAGCAGTAAGATAAATGTGCAGCATTTTAAAAACAATCTGAATTTATGTAATTAATAAATAGAAAAAAGTACAACTTATTACTTATTGTAGTTTTGCTAGTATTGTAGTGTGTTTTATAAAAAAAAATATTAATGATGCTTGGTTTAAATTTAATTTCAATTCAAAGGCAAAGTTTGGCACTTTGGGGCTTTACAAGGTAATACATAAAGAAATTCATAAATATAAGCAGACATACCTAGTTATGATACTAATACACCCATCATCAACTTCCCAAAATAAACAAGTTTACCTTATTGAGATTAAAATAAGCAAATAATTACGCTGACCCCACGTCTTGGTACACTGAAAAAAATGATTCATTGAATTTACAAAAAAAAATTATGGTAAGTGGTTGCAATCAATTTATTTTAGCTACATTTAAATACATTTTGCTGAAAGTTAATCAACTAAATTAGTTTATTTAAATATAGCTCAAATAAATTGATTACAACCACTTACCATAAATCTTTTTAGTTAATTCAATGAATCATTTTTTCCGTGTACGGTTCAACTGAGTCTTTCACTTGTTTGTTTAGTGAACAAATCTTTTTTTTCCCCGAGCTTTTAAGTTTTTAAGAGCTTTTTTAAGTCTTTTACGTGAATGAATCGTTCTCGTTCATTTCGTTCGTGAACGAAATAAAACATCTCTTTTCATTCTTGTGTTCAGAAGCTGACTTTGTGGGGGAAACTCCTTTTCTAGATCTTCATACATTTTATGAAAACGCAAAAATGTAATAAAGCATTACAAGATTACCTTGATTTACATAACTCAGTGTGATGCATTAGTTGATTGAAATTATTCTATCACCTAACACACACACACACACACACAAACACACAACATGTTGCCACCTATTGGCGTAATTGTTTAATCTGTTGCGAGACACTAAAAATGGCTATTTCTAGTGAACTGATTCAAAAGATTCGATTCACTTGTATGAGTAAAAATTACTATCCCACTAAACATCCACTCGCGTGATGGCGCTGTGTGCTGCGTTTGTTGAGAGCGGATTGTAAACACACGGCTATGGCTGCTGAGAGGGGCGGAGGCGACAACAACGCTAACGACCAAATGGGGAACCAACTACAACTTCAGCCAGGTATGTATGCCTGTTAGTTTCCTAATTAACACGGAGCTATAGCAGTGTCAAAAGCGTGCCAGCTTAATGTCCTCCTCAGAACATGCAGGAAGATCTTTATACAGACAGATCCAGGTCCGCAGCTGTCGCCGTGCATGACAGCTGACGAGCATGGTGAGCTCTTGTTATTTAAAACACTTGAGTAAAGATATTTTGCGACACTTTATGGAGCTGTAGCCTAGATCGCTGCAACAACATTCTTGAGTCAAGTGTGCACGCATTCTGTTGTATTATTGTGTTGTCAGCAGACTGTTGTTATTATATTTATTGCGTTATGAATGTAGCTTTATGCATGCCCGTTGTCCTCTGTATGATTGAAACCGAAAGTAGGTTGAAATAGGTTGTAAATGTAGATGTTGTTGACAAAGTAAAAGTCTAAGTAAATAATAGCACAAAACACAGTAGATAATAAGTCAAGTAAGTGAAAGTGTAAGTAAATAATAAAACAAAATACAGTAGATAATAAGTCAAGTCATCTTTATTTTTATAGCGTTTTATACAGCAGCTTAAAAGTATTAAACAGTTAATGCCAGTGTTGATGTTGTAAAATTCATTAATTATTAACAAATTAATCTAAACTATAACACCGAAGACAATACTAACATTATTCAGCTCAATTCAGTAGAAATTTTGTCAGTGCTGTCGAATCATATCTGTAATATTACTGAATATTAAGTGTCGTACTAGACCACAATTAAGCATTGAAAGGAACCCAAAATCCACAAGGTGACAGAAATGGTGGGGAAAAAACATGGGAGGCTCAGTTTGGGGAACCAGTTCTCTTCTGGCCTAAATGAATAAACATGGTGTGATGTTGATTGGGATGAGTAAAATTACATTCTATGTCTAATCTCGATCTTTCTGTTTTTTTTTTTTTTTACAGAAAATGAAGAGGAAGAAGAGGATGATATGGAGACGGAGGATCGAGACGGTGAGGATGCAGAAAAGCCAAGTATTATAAACTTTGACACAAGTCTACCAACTTCACATGCAGTGAGTGTCCTCTGTCAACAGTGCATTTAAACACCACTCATATGACTTGAACTGAAGCGAATAAGTTTAAAAACATTTTAAGATAACATAATAACTTAAGTCATTTTGAATTCATTAGCATGCACATAATATGCGAATAGTTTATGGTCAGAGTTTTGCTATATGTGAAATCTCAATCTCTCAAAATAATTATTAAAATTTTTTTTTTTGCATATTTGTCTGCATTTGTGTGTACGTTGTAAAGTATCTGGGCTCAGACATGGAGGAGTTTCATGGCCGTACCCTGCATGACGAGGACAGTGTGCAGAATCTGCCGGTCCTTCCCCACATTGCTCTCATTCTGATCCCAGGTCAGACGCTACCCTTGCAGCTTTTCCGACCACAGGAGGTCAGCATGTTCCGCAACCTCATAAGCCAAGACCGCACGTTTGCAGTGCTTGCACACAGGTATCAACAGACACAAGGTGCAGAATAATAGCTACTCCACATTAATGATCACATACCTTTGATTTTTCTTCGAGAACATTATCCAAGCAGATTGCAGTGAAGGGTTTGCAGGTGTATTGATATTTCTTACATTTGTACATGTACTTTGTTGTTTGACGTGTTTCTATCCCTCCCAGTCCTGATGTGAGTGGTGCGGAGATAAAGGCAGAAATTGGGACGACTGCAGAAATCTATGCCTTTCGTGAGGAACAGGAATACGGCATAGAGACAGTAAAGATCAAAGCTGTTGGACGGCAGCGCTTCAGAGTGCATGAAATACGCACACAAGCAGATGGGTAGGGGTATACACATGCTTTCACTACAAAATGTACTGTAGTAATAAGCCACAATGCTATTTTTCAATAAATTCAGGAATGTAATGTAAATGATAACACTGCTGTGCACAATTTTTTTAAATTAATTTTTTTATTTTTTTAGGATTCGTCAGGCAAAAGTACAGATATTACCTGAGAGGATTCTTCCAGACCCTTTATGTGCACTGCAATTCCTGCCCCGCTTGCATATATACACACCACAGATCAAACAGTCACAAGCAACACCACCACAGGATCGGTGCAGCCAGATTTATAGACAGGTGACTGATGTAAGCACACATTTCTTGAGATCAGTATTTCTCAACCAGGGGGCCTATTAGGAGGCCTTAGCAAACTTCAAAGGGGGCTGCAGGATGACTTACTTAATTGTGATTAATGTAGCTATATTGACACTAGTATTTCTTAACAATATTTAATGGTTATAAAACTATAACCTTGAATATTGGATTGGACAGTGGTGGTATTTGAGTCAAAGTTTGAGAATCACTTTTTTAGATTTAATTAGACTGAATTAGACAGGTTATTCTGCTTCATCATTGTTTTGGCATTGTAAAACATATTAACTTTTTAAATGGTAAGTCATCCTTATAAGCGTAGGTAACATAAATATTTCTTAATATGTAATGTTCCTCTTACTTTCTTTCACAGAAGAAGATCCATTGTGCTAGTATGACCTCGTGGCCTCCCTGGGTGTATGCCTTATATGACTCTGTGAGTTTGATCTTGTATTAAAAATGTTATTATACATTTTACATTATAAACTTTACAAATGTTTATTTTGCATAGAAAGCATTAAAGGGGTGATTTTTTTCTCTCACAATTTTACCCTTTTACAAATGAATATTACTCTTGACAAATATTTTTGAAAATGTACAACCATCAACAAATGTACAATCATCAATATTTTCATAATATCAGTGACCGCATTTTAGCACTGAGGGTTGTGTATGTTTCTCACCAGAAAACTCTCATGAGCAGAGTAAAGAAACAACTCCATGAATGGGATGAAAACCTCAAAGATGAGTCCCTGCCTACAAATCCCACAGGTACACAGAGGGTACAGGCACGCAGATGCTCTTTAGGCTCACACACACTGTCTACAGTAATTAAGAGAGTGTCTCTCTCCCTGCAGATTTCTCATACAGGGTGGCCGCATGTCTACCAATAGATGATGCTCTGCGACTGCAACTACTGAAGATTGGCAGTGCCATCCAGAGACTGCGCTGTGAGTTGGACATCATGGACAGGGTGTGTATGTGTAAGGTTGCCTTTAAGTATATTTTTGTCCAGGAGATTGTTTATGCATTGTAATATGGGGGGTAAAAATGCTAAAAAAAATATTTATGCACTTCATGTTTCCTTACAGTGCACCTCTCTCTGCTGTAAACAGTGCCAGGATACAGAGATAACCAGCAAGAATGAGATCTTCAGGTCAGACAGTGACCTTTTTTAAAAAACACTGAGAATTAAGTCACAATTTAGTCATGCTTAAAATATAGCTCACCCAGAAATGCTAATTCTGTCATTATTTACTCAACTCAAGTTGAGTTTTTATCTTCTGCTGAACACAAAATAAGATGTTGTAAAGATTGTGGGTAACAAAACAGTTGTTGGTCCTCATTGATTTCCATAGAATGGAAAAAAAAATTACTAAAGAAGTCTTTTCTTATCTTTTTTTGTGTTCAGCAGGAAAAAAATAACTGTTGAGGGTGAGTAGATAATGACAGAATGACAGAACCAAGTCCTAACTCTACACTTTTTCTTCTTTAATAATCAGTTTTACTCAAATACTCTGCTGTTACTTCCATTGTATCGCATATTTAATATTCCAAGTCTTCTGAAACCATATAAAAGCTTTCCTTTTAAGACAGAAATGAAAACAGTTATTCATTCAGCACTCCTGTTTTTAGTCTATCTCTGTATGGGCCAATGGCAGCATATGTGAATCCACATGGTTATGTTCACGAGACGCTTACAGTCTACAAGGCCAACAACCTCAACCTGATTGGACGACCTTCCACACTGCATAGTTGGTTTCCAGGGTGAGATTCAATGCTTTTGTACGTGTATTTGATAATTTGAAATTTTATTGATCACAATGTCTTAGAATCCATCCAAATAATTAGCCATTTTCATGTATAATTACATTTATTTGATGTATTTCTTTGCCTAGGTATGCGTGGACAATTGCTCAGTGCAGGACCTGTGGCTCTCATATGGGCTGGAAGTTCTCAGCAGTAAAAAAAGATCTGAGTCCACCTCGGTTCTGGGGTTTGACTCGTTCTGCCCTGTTACCGACAATCCCACAGGGCGAGGAGGGTGTCGAGGGGTCACGCTTGCTGTGCCTGTAATGTGATCTGAGGATTACTAGTGACCTTTAACCCCTTTAACCCACAAGCATATGCTCCCCTGTGGGTCTCCTCTATCACCCCAAAAACACGAGACCCCAAAACCTCACCCAGAAAGAGAGAGAAAGTGTGTTTGTGAGTTTATATGTGTAGATGTGTGCATGAACAGGTAGAGGAAAGAAAAAGGGGACAGGAAGCATAAGATACAGGAGTAGAAAGAACAACAGAATGCAAGTTGTTGCCTTCACACACCTTCTGCTGTGTAAATAACAGCCTGATATGTGCAATATCATAGCAGATAATATTGTGTTATATTTAAGATACCACGTCTTTTGTAATGCACTTAATTTAATATCTAGCACTCTTTGCTTCATTATTGCTGCCTAGATAAGAGTTAAGCAAGATGCCATCTTGTTTGGATGTTTGTGAGTATTGTGCTAAAATAGGGACACATTTCTAACACCAAAGTGTGATCATCTCAATTAGTCTGACAAAAAGTCTTTTCATGCCTACTTTTAGCAACATAATCAACAGTCATGTAGAATACCTCAACCAGTTAAATGCTCTTGGATGTCTAAGCTTCTACAAGACAAGATCTAAACTGCTTGAATTAAATCATTCCCATCATGCCTTGTCCCATGTGCTTGTGTTGGGTACATATGGCACACAACTCCTGGCCAAAATTGTCAGCCGGTCAATAATAAAGAAAATGTTAGGGAGTTACCCAGTATGTCATTTAGACTCAATATCAAGAACAACTCTCAAAAGGTATTTTGTGTTTCTCAGTTCCTCTGTTTTGCTTCATTCTTTATTATTGTTTTATTTGGATACCATTTACTTGAATGATGATATGATGTCTATGTTGAGTTGAGAGCCAAAAACGTGTATCCAGAACAAAAGTGGCATGCCGAGAATCTACAGTCTGCATTGAGAAACTTCCTAAAACAGAATGATTCTATTCACATGTTAATTAAATGGAGTGCAAAATACACACTTTACTCAGAAAATCAGCACACGAACATGTTGATTGTTCACCAGTCAGTTACATAGATGTAATAAGAAAACTCACACACACGTGATACATGCTGACTTGCATATCTGTAATGTTTAAGAGTTTAAATACTGTTCAGTACTGATAAATTCTCATCAATAAACCGCTTCGAAAAGTCACAGCGTGTATAATCTGTTCTCCAAGGAAATTTCTAGGACAATTTATTAACATTAGTTAACATGAACTAACAATTTATACATATTCGTTAATGTTGATTTCTGCATTTACTAATACATTATTAAAATAAAATTATCTGTTAATATTTACTGGACCTGAGCAGACATCAACTAACAATGAACAGTATTTTATTAACTAATTTTAACAAAAACTAAGCTGTTACAAGTGTATTGCTCATTGTTAGCTAATGTAAGCCTATGGATAAACTATATGTGTGTGTGTGTGTGTATATATATATATATATATATATATATATATGTGTGTGTGTGTGTGTGTGTGTGTGTTGTATATAATACTATATAAAGTAGACTATATAAAAATATAGTCTACTAATCCAAACATAGCCATAGTTTGATCACAATACTACAATTTGAAACGCCTGTTTTGCATAATTTCTACTTTTTCAAATGCCATTTTTTTGTAAAGTGAACAGTATATACTGTAATAATTTAATGATTGATTTCTAGCACAAACATTTTATGGGCAATGTTGTAATTCCCGAAAAAAACCACCAGAGGGAGGTGTTGCTCAGTTGCGCTGTCTTCTTCACTGGCTCTCACATGATTACGCAATCACAACAAATGACTGTCTGCAAGCTGTACAGACAGATATTGACAGTCACGTACACACTCTGTTCTCTCAATTCCCTGATGCTTTGGGCTATGGCTTATGAGTTCATGCTTTGTAGAAGCGAACTTTAACTTTTCTAATGTTAGTTTTGTGTATTTATTTATATGCAGCGTAGCTAGTGTTCGTATCTTTGAATTGGTCTTGTCCAGTCTTTGTCGATGCCTCAGGAATCTCCGGAGGGGCAGCAACCGCTGCCGCTGGTCCGATCTCTGGTTAGTCGGATACCGGCCCATGTGGTGTTCTGTAACCGCAGTCCGCGAGTCGTAAAGCCCGTCTGGATAAACTTCCGCGGGGAGCCGCAGCCATACGTAGATATTCAGCCGTACACCGGAAAAAGAATGGAAACCTATGTGGGTTCGTACGATTATTGTTGCATTATGGTCTAAATAAATTGGGAAAGTTACTGTCTAATACGTTTGACTTGTTTAGGGCTACTACTTTCAGCCTGCTACTACATTTGATCCATGTTTCATGCCAGTCAATGCACAAAATGGCTCAACCCTTTTTTACAGTCTATGGGCAAAACAAACTGTTCAGAACACCAGCGTGTTTGGGTTGATAACATGAACTAACAAAGAGTACAGCTGAAGTGGTTTCCCAAAAGTTCCCAAAAAAAGAATTTTTTAGTCACTTAAAAATTAACCAGTGATTTAAATCCATTTACATCTTAGTTTCATGTTTTAGTTAAAAAAAAAAAAGACAAAAAGAACCATCTGAAATATATTGTCTATGTAACTGAATATGGGTTAAGTAGTGCAATGATCTATTTGAACAAAACTGATACTGATTGCTGATTCTGTTTCTGCCAGGACATCCATGGATGTTTCGGGATGCAGAAACTGATGATCCAATGGTAGTCAATAATAAAGACATGTATTTGCCACCCCACCTTGAAAATGGACAAGTCTCAGTTGCCAACATCACATTGCCTGGTATACTTTTTTAATTGACCGATAACCAATTGACCATTCATTTTATAAATTAGAATTCTTACACTACTATTGAGATTGCTGTGATAATTGTATTTCTAGGCATTGCATATTACATTTTCTTTGAACACCCCCTTGCCCACACACACACACACAATTGATCCTTCGCAAAGACCCACCACCCTTCACTACTGTTGTTATGTCCGACAATCCATGGCGTTTTTACGCTAGAGATCATGTTCTCACCCAGTGAAAAAGAGCAGGTTAGGTAAGGATATGCTTTAGGTATGAAACAAAGGTTCAGCATTCAAATTTTGTCATTTTTTTTTAAAGAAATTCAAACAATAATTACAGTCTCGTGAAAGATTTAAGTGGCAAGTGAACCAATCATCTCTTCCTCTTTACTAGTTATAGCACAAAATACGTGCTGGTTTGTTTGTCAGACAAAAATGGCAGATTCTGCGTTATGATTGGTCAGATCACATGTCAATATTAGGATCATTAAACAGAATCTTAATTTTTTTTTTTTTTATCTAAAATGTACTTTCCACTTTATATTTGTGTTTACTAGTGTTGACCTTGCGAGATCGCTGTCTGCAAGTTGTGAGGCGGTTGGTTCGCAGAGAACATATCTTTCAGCTGGAGGTCGGCCGCTGCCTACAAGATGACCTTGCTCAGAGACCCAGCATTCATGCCGATCTACGACGCATTAACCAGCGAGTGGAACAGAAGTTACTGGAGAACAGAGAACAGCAAAACAGATGAAAATATGAACATTAATGTGATTGTGAATGAGGGCATATTTACTGAGCAGACCCTTGCACCAGCTCCATAAATGGATAATAATATAGTCTGGCACTATAAAATACACGTTGTTAATAAACCTCAGATCAGGAGGAATATTTCTTAAGCAAATGAATGCTTTAAACATAGGTATTTTTAAGTTTTAGTGACAGGCACTGAGTCCACAGAAAGAACTTTAGAAAATGCAGATTTTGTGTTGTAGGCCTTGCAATATTTTAGGTTACAGATCTCTGTATACTTCTACTCTTTTATCAGCTTCATATTTGGAAATATCTTTCTAATTAAAAAAGTTTTTTTTATGTCTATGTGTATAATTATATATAAGACAAATAACTTTTGCATCAAGCATTTTTTAGTAGTTCAAATGTGCATATTAATGTAATTCTATATGTATGTGTATATATAAGTAGTTTTATCTAAAAGTGGTTTTGCTTGGTTTCAAACATCTACTTCAAGACAATAATTAGAATAACTAAAAACTTAACCCCTATTTTATTTTATTTTTTTGTTATAGTTGTGGGGTAAACAAGTGAACACTATAAGCTCCTACATTCAGGTAAGGGTGAATTATTTTTAACACCATTAGATTTAAACCAAAATGGTAAACTGTGTACTAAGGCCAATATTTTTTTTAAAAAACTTTAAGATTTAAACATTATTAATTACTATATTTGTTGGTTTGCAAGTGGTTTGCTGTTTCTGTGTATTTATGATTCATTTTGTGGCTTACAATTTCTGAACTCTACATTCTTCATTGTGATAATGTAACCTAGTATTGGGGCACGTTGATATAAAAGTTAAACTTTGTTTCCTGAGGAGCCTTTAGTAGACTTATTTTTTTTTAAGTCTTGACTGGGCCTATACAGAAATTGACGTTTGGGGGGAGGGACATGATATGTACAACCGCTGATATATACAGCAGCTAAAAACATTATAAACGTTCATCCTCTCAAATACGTGCTAAATATATTCACACGCCATACTTAGTTACGTACTTCTCAAACTAAGCGTTCGCCACCGTTAAATTTCATAGAGAGAACGCATCGCTAATTACATTCGCACGTGATCCAACTGAACGTTCTTCATCCGTGCAGGTCTTAAGGTTTGTAATACTTGTCGTTGCTTGAACTTAAAACAGGTTTAATCACCACTATTACGCACTTTCAGACTGTTTATCGTTCTTGTGATCGTCGTTGTGTTCTCTGAAGCGTGGAGTCACAGGTTTAGGTCAGACATAAGGTTTTGCTAATTATTAGCATCTGTAATTAAACAAAAGCTCTTGAAATGAAAATGCTAATGTGTTTTACGTCGCATGCAGGTTTAGGCCTTTTCTTTATTTTAAAAAATAAAGGAGACGTCAATGTCCTTCTAAATGTTAGCTAACCTACAGTAAATCCCCGACCATTGAGTTTTTAAACATGCAAATATTGAATGAATATTACTCCATATTTAACTTAAGTGAGTCTCATAGTTCTTTATAAGCTTATCTTGTTGTTGAAGTCCATCTGAGTTTGGCCTTGTTTTCTGTTTTCTCAAAGGAACCTGCAAGTGAATCCTACTCAGATAGAGTTTAGAAATGGCTGCACCGGTTTGTGTTTCTCATTTTTAATTATGTATTTTTCTGTATAAATTTCCTTTCTTTCTCAAGTTCCTAGTACGATGAACCGCAAAAGGGAAAAGGTGAAGAGTACATGGCTGAATGTGGAATCCCCAAGAAAGCTCAGGAAGAACCGTGTGGGTGTAGTACAGTCAACATGCGGGGATGGAGATGGTCAGGATGGTGGTATGAGTGAGGTTAGCTCTCCTGGACTCAACACATCTACTGGGTCAGCTGGACTGGGCCACATGGAGAACATGTGTCTCAGCACTCCATGCAGTTCACCCAAAACACGGTTAAAACTGACTAGACACCACAGAGCAGTGTCAAGAAAAAAGAGTCCTGGTGAGGTAACAATAAGAATTATATATTTGTTTATTTTGATTGTAGAAATATCTGTATTTCAAAATTTGCATATGTTTGACTGGATTTGTGTTTTGTGTGTGACGTATAGGACACTGTTTCAGGACAATCCTCTGTTGGACCTCCACCTCCTTCTGCTGGAAAGAATTGCAGAAATCCAGGAGAAGGGCAGAAAGTAATTCTCCTCAAAGCACTGAATGATGCAATGGGGTATGCAAACAAAAAATCATCAGTTGGTGGGCCTAAAAGTCTATCTGCAAAGAAAACCCCAGACAAGCTTATAAAGGCAATTGAGGAGGAAAGTACCTCTGAGCTGGACTGCTGCTCATTCAAAGAGAAGAATGACCAACTGATCACGAATACAGAGGATAGGCCTCCCTCTCTGGAGTTCATAGATACACAAGATGATGGGACAGAAATAAAGCTGGACACCAGGGTAATGGATAACATTTTTTTAATTTAAATTAAATTTGTTCAGCAAGAATGTGTTAAATTGATCAAAACTGACATATTTTGAATGGACAAAGATAATTTGCAGAAAAATAAATTTTTCAATTTTCAACTGACAATAAGAAATAGTTCAGAATATTATAATTATTTCTGAAGGATCATGGGACACTGAATATTGGAGTAATGGCCGTTTGAAATTCAGCTTTGCCATCACATAAATAAATTGCATTTTAAAATGTATTAAAACCATTATGTAAATTTCTGTATTTTCCATATTTCACTATATATATATATATATATATATATTTCTGTTTTTACTATAATCAAATAAATGCAGCCTTAATTAGCTTAAGAGACTTTCAAAATATGAAAAAAAAATCATACCACTCAAAAACTTGACCTGTTTGAAATGTAATAAATGAAGTCAATGTAAACCATGGCTATTCTGAACTATATTAATTTCCTTTAAGATAATTGATACTGACTTGTCTCTGTGCACAGAGTGTGATTCTGAAGCATCCAGAATCGCTGGATTGGTCCGATGATGAAGACTCCGAGGGGCGACAAACAACTGAGCTTAAAAGGGATTGTAAGCTTGTGGACTTCAGTAACACTCCTCCACCTTTGGAAAGCAAGACTTACTCTTCATCACCAGCTTTAAAGTCTTCAATATTCCCACAAGCCCTGTGGGAACTGAAGTCACAAGGTTGTTGTGACACTTCTCCAACAATCCCAGCCAGGGATATGGAGCTCTTGTCAGAGCTTCCGCCTCAGAACACTGCCTTTGACCTCGAGCCACCCAAGAACTACTCGCATTGTAGGACAGTTCGGCGGTCACTCAAATTACAACAGTCTATCCCCAGGCTCAGAACGTTTGATTACTCGCCTCTTACTACACGCAGGACTTCAGAATCAAATATTTACGCATCCTCACATATGCTCCATGCTGCGGATAGTGCCACTCGCGGGATGTCTGTTGGCTCTGAGCCTCTTTGGCTGTCAGATTTGAACTACTCAAAAGCAGATTCTGCAGGATTTATTGACACGCACTGTCATCTTGACATGCTTTATGGGAAGTTGGGTTTCCGGGGTAGTTTCAAAAAGTTTCAGAGCAAGTATGCAAGTAGTTTCCCAATGGAGTTTATGGGCTGCATTGCAGATTTCTGCAACCCACGAATCACTGAAAGAGAGGCCATCTGGGAAGGTCTACTGGGAGAGGAGAAAGTGTGGGGAGCCTTTGGTTGCCACCCGCATTTTGCCAAGGAGTATAACCATGGTCATGAGCAAAGCATCATGGGTGCTATGCGTCACCCTAAGACCATTGCATTTGGAGAGATTGGTTTGGATTACTCCTATAAGAATTCTACAGACTCAAGGAAGCAGAAAGAGGTGTGGAAGACAGGATGATTACTTTCCAAATATTTTTATATTATGCTAGAATATATTCTTTTTTGCAACTTTTCTGTCTTTGTGTGTCAAGGTGTTTGAACGTCAGTTGCAGTTGGCCGTCTCTCTCGGGAAGCCTCTTGTCATACATTGTCGTGATGCTGATGATGATGTCCTGAAAATTATGAAGAAGTGTGTCCCACAAGATTACAAAATACACAGGTCAGTTCTCATAAAACAAACTCTCGGGCCATGAACCGTTTTCTATTTTAATTTACCTTAAAATGGAATTTATTCTTGTGATGGCAACGCTATCAGCAGCCATTACTCAATTTTCAGCGTCAGATGATACTTCAGAATTCATTGTTGTAGGTTGATTTGGTGCTTAATTATTAATAATGGTTTCTGCTATTTTCAGCGTTGAAATAAAAATATATACAAAAAAATAGTGATATTTTTTTCAGAATTCTTTGATGAATAAAAAATTCAAAAGAAAAACATTTATTTGAGATATATTTGTAAAACTAAAAGTGCCTGTCACTTTTGCTGAATAAAAGCACAATTTTTATTTTTTATTTAACTTTTATTAAATTCTACTTAAACTACCATCCAAAAGTTTCAGAGAAATAATCAGCAGCAAAAACTGTTCATATATATATATATATATATAAAAAATATGAATTAATGTATGAAAAAACCTATGGATTTTATATAATGTATTAACTTCACTACTAACATGTGTCATTGTGTGTAAGACACTGTTTTACCAACAGCTACTCTGTGATTGAGCCGTTCCTAAGTGAATTCACTAACCTGTGTGTGGGTTTCACTGGACTTGTGACGTATCATCAGGCTGTGGAGGCTCGAGAAGCCGTGAAGAAAATCCCACTCGACAGAATCTTACTGGAGACAGATGCACCATATTTCCTACCTAGACAGGTATCAGTGTCTTAGCACACATTTTTTGATTCCGCTTACATATATGTGCATGCCTTATTTAATTTGTCATTCTATAATATTCACACACACACACACTGCTCTTCCTCTCTCTATAGGTGCCTAAGTCCACATGCAGGTTTGCTCACCCTGGTATGGGCATACACACACTGCATGAGATTAGTCTGCTGAAGGGAGAGAGTCTAACCACAGTACTGCAAACAGTCCGGCAGAACACTAGACATATATACGGTCTGTGATTGGAAACTCCTTCTTACTGAATGCAGCTGAAGTCCTTGCGATCTTAGTCCAGCTGCTATTAGCTTAGTCTTGCATTTTTGGCATTTTTTGTCTTGAATTTGATTTCTTTGACCCTTTCATTGTGTGAAAAAAATGTCTGCAAAAAAGTTAAAATGTATATTTCCATGTACTGTAGTATGTGCTAATAAGTGTATTAGCATTGATACTTAAGTTTTGTAATTGTTGTAGGTACTTTCACATGTTAAAAAAAGTTAGCAATGATTAATTTTAATATCTCTTCAGTCTTGTTTTAAAATGGTTCTTTGCCCTCAGGATACATTTTTCATGTGTCTGCATACATTCTTACATGTTATGTATGCTTGTGAGACATGCACCATGACATGAAAAATTATGCTAAAAACGATTGTGAAAAACCTCAACAAATAGCTTTTACCAAGTTGTTGGTTTTATATAAATGTAACTTTTGTCTAAACTGGAAAATTAAATAAATTATCTTTTATATGCAACATGAGTGGGTTTATGCAATTTTTTGAGAAGGCTGTTTTTCCATTTGAGACCTCATTAAATGTGAAACAAGTGTGATTGAGCAAGGAAAAGAGAAACCAGAGGAAGAAAATTTATTTTGTCATCCTTTATTTTGTCAAAACTTGGTGTTGGAAAATTTTGTAATTTTTAATTTACAAACTTTTTTTTATTGGTTTAAGGAATTTAATCTTGTAGAACTGGAAGCTCATCAGAATTCTTAAAAAAGAACACATTTAGTATATTAGTAATTTTGTAGAACACTAAAATTATTCAAAGACACCAGCAAACCGTATCTCGAGGAATTATCTGCCAGAAAGCACTTTTTAAGTTTTAATGTTTAAGAATTTCAGACACTTGGAAAAGGAACCATTTTCAATACTAAATTTTGTTTGTTTTAAAAAAAATCATAGATGCTTTATTGCATTTGCCATTTGATTTTCATAGTTACTTGTATTGATCTGTTCTTAAAATAAGAGTTTAACTCACCAAGTGGGAAATCGCTAAGAAGATTCACCAGAACCTTCTGCAGCTCAGGGCCGTATTTCTCGTTCTCCGCTTTACTCAGAGACACGGACAGATCAAATGGAGCACTCACCTAAATAAATAGCAAGAACAAAGTATGAAAGAAGTAATAATTCTGTGAAATCCTAGTTAAATGTGCACTTGCACTGAGTTTTTACCTTAAACTGATCATCCTCTCTAATCATTGGGATCTCTGGCTCTGCAGCATCTCTTCTGCCCACCCATGATGGCCTTCGACCCTTAAAAAAATGTACATATTTGATGGCAATCTTCTAGCATTAATTTATGTAATCTTGACATGCTTTATTTTTTTTACATTCATGTCTTAAAATGCATGCATTTCCAAAACATATCTCTAACACATCCACCAGACAGACCCTCACCTGTGGTTTCTGAGCAGGACTGAGGAAGCTGGTGCCGCCTCTCACAGACTCGACACACAAGGAAAGAGCACATAAAAGCAGAAACGTGGCTAGCACAACAACGCAGTGGCATCCTGGAAGGTTACCTTGTTTTAGTTCTGTTTTATGACAACACTCTTAATGGCTGCACTTTAAAAGTATTTAATCTGCTATATGCAGAGTTCACAGAAATAGTAAAAAAATAAGTCAACCCCACCTTCTGTAATGATCAAACTGCTTCTGTCGGTCTGCACTCTGAGATCTGCTTCTCACTTTTATAATAGCCTTTGGTTAACAATTAGCATCAGTAACTGTGAAGACAAACAGAACTAAAACTCCCTAATTTTTATGGTGTGTGTGCAAAAAAGTGATTTTCCTTATGGTGATGTGAATACGAAGATAACAGATGATAACAAAGTCATATGGCCAGTCAATTTCTAGTAGTGTTACTAGACCACTGAGGTATTGCCATGCCAGGTTTATTTGACTGACCTGCTAATTCCTCTGTTACGGGAACACATAGGGCCTATTTGGTGTGGACACACTTTTAAGAGGACTTACTTTTGTACGTGGTCGGCAGCATGTTCAACAATATCCATGTGCAAAACTTATTTGACACTTGATTGGTTCTGTTTTGCATTTGATTAATTTTCCATAATAATAATGTAACATAAAGTGCCATTTTGTACAGAATATCATAGTTACATGTTTAGAGCTTGTTAGTTTGAAGCATAAACCTTTGGTTTTCATATTTTACACTAACAAAAAATGTACCACAGTATTACCATGGTTTATTTTATGACACAATACCAGCGTAATATCATATTTTTAGACAATTATAACATATTGGAAAAAGTTTGACAATACAATACTACAATACTCCTTTTCAGAGATACTGTTTTGCTCGCAGAATGCCCTGCCCCGTTACTCTGGAGTACCTAAACAGCTAACGTTATATAGTTAATATGGATAAAAAGAAGAAACCATACAATGTTACAGCGTCATCGGTGAGTATCATCTGAAATGCTCTTTTAAATAAGAGGTTTAGAAGGAGCATTTTAGTTTTGTTTGTGTGTTATAGTTAGCTTATATGACAGCTGACAACAAACTTGCATTGTGTGCCTGTTTTGAAACTGAGAAATGATGGCCCCGATCTTTTTAAATCTCTTGACTAACATCTACTTCATTTGCATTGCAGCTGGTTGATTTGAAAGCGGAATTACATAGGAAACAGGAACAATTTAAGCACGACCGATTTGGCCAAGATGCAGGAGCCGCACAGAAGCCTAAGATAAATATCAAAGTAAGACACGGACAGTTAATGACAGCTAGATATGATCATTTAATTCTTATATAAATACGCCTGTTGTGTGTTGAATGTGTGTGTATGTGCTCACAGAAGCCCAGTGTCTGGAGTAAACAGCATGAAGGAGTCAGTGCACGAGCACAGAGAGACGTTCAGCAAACTGCAGAGGAAGAAAACACACTAGATAAATCCAGGTGAATGAACTTTCATCGGGTACTACATCATCCTCAAGCTTTATATTCTCTTCATCAATTCATTTTTTTTGTCTTGTTCACTGGACATGTATTGGACCAAAAAGTAAAATGTGTGAATGTTGTTGTACTGTATACAATCCAAGATAATTTAAACATAAATCTAAATGATCCCTAAAATGTATATTCTGTGATAGTTCTAGCATGTTTGCAGAGGACACTTTGTCAGTTTTGATAATGTAATACCACAAATTTAACATATAAACATGGCTTAAGTGTCCAAATATTTTGAGGACTTGTATATGATGCATGTTTTTTTTATAACAGACTGTTATCTTAAGTAATATTTCATGAGTTGGTTTATTTGCTGCAGAGTGACATTCACTTATTAGAAAAATAAATTGTATTAATGAGGATTTATATAATAATAATAATAATAATAATACACTTTTTTATGTGCATCTAAATACATGTTGGCCACTTTTTTTATTAATATTATATAATAATGGGAGACTATACTGTACAACCTACTGTTTCAAGTGCTGATATATTGTATTGACTATATAATATAATATAATATAATATAATATAATATAATATAATATAATATAATATAATATAATATAATATAATATAATAATATAGTGATACATTGACAAATATTATTAAAATATTGTTTTTAGTAAAACATTATTTGGGATATATTTAATATACACCAAATAATATAATAATGTTAAAAAAGAAGACATGATTAAGATATGTCTAAGCATACTATAAAACACCTTCAATCTGTAAAATATAATAATAATAATATTTTCCTGATGCATTTTTGTCTTATGCAGGCAAAATTTGGATGAAAAGGCACGTCTTTATGAACAGATGACAAAAGGAGATTTCCCAGGTATATGCTTGCTGACATTGCCCGATTAAAATATTTCACTTCTTGGATACATTTTTATTCTGCTTTGGGTGTTTTTAGTGTAACAAAAAATGAACAGATATTGTAGTGTACCGCATTTATTTTTTATCTTTAGATGAATAGACGGAAAGTCTTTTCCTGGTGGACTTCACTGAGAAGATCATCAACCAGAGAAATGAACCACAGACACGCACTGCAAGTGTAGCAGGGGACCGTGATAGAGAGGACTCTGATGTGAACATCCCTGTTCCACCTCCACAGAATGCAAATGAAGAATGGAACCATGTGTTTTAAACACATGATGAAGAGGCAGTATGATTTAAACTCAGCTGTGGGTTTCTTGCTCTCTGTTTTGCAGGGTGGACTATGTTGATGCATTAGGACACTCTCGAAGATGTCTGAGGAAAGACCTGCCAGATTTTCAGAAAATGGACCAAGAACAACAGGTACATTTATTGTTCTTACCCTTATGTTTTTTTATTTTATTTTATGTAACAAGTGGGTATTTTTCCTGCTCAGTCTATGTATATTTTATTGTGTTCAGGGTAACTGGTGTTGACAGGACGCTGTTGTCTGAGGACATGAGGAGAGAAATGCAGAGAGAGCAGTGGGAGAGAGAGGAAGAGGAGCAGATGAAGAAACCTGTTGGACCCATTCACTATGTAAATATCAAAGAGCAAGGTGATTGAGAGAACTGATCTCTAAACACACTGAAACTTTAGTGTAGAAAGTGTCTCTAATTAGTACTTCTATGAGAATGTTGAATTACATCTTCATAGTCTCTCACATGCATTCTTTTGTGTCTGTTTCAGAGGCCAGAGAGCTAGGTGTTGGGTATTTTGCTTTTGCCCAGGATGAGGACCAACGAAGAAAACAGAGAGAAACTCTAGACATGCTGAGAGACCAGGTCAGAACAACTGAATTAAATGAAGAGTCACAAACTCTTTTCCAAAGCAGCATGAGCTACCTAAATAGACAGCATTTCAAGGCATTGTAAAAGCAAAGAACTTTCCAAAAGCTTATCCAGTATCCAATACATGTCCATATCAGTTAATAACCATCTAAATTGAAATAAAAAATAACCAACATTGTACCAATATTTTGTGCTTCCCAGTTTCTGAAAAGCTCTTTGAAGAAATTCAGAGTGATGTTGTCAATTATTGTTTTTGCATTCAATACCCCCCCCCCACACACAAAAAAGAGTATTTATTATTTATTTAATTAATTAATTAAATAATAATTAAAGTTATTTCAATTATTTGATACATATTTGTATTTTTTTTATTTATTTGTTTGATCATTTTGCATACACAATTAGTGAGCTCACTAGAGCTTGTCTGCAACTGACTAAAGTGTAAATTACCGTTTTTACAATTCTCTTTTTCTATCTGCAGACCACAGAGCAGCGCCACAAACGTGAGCAACTGAAGAAGAAGTGAAGAGCTCTGCTTGAAGCTCGACTTGCTAAAGTGAGGATGAGGAGGGTGAAGAAAAGCAAGCTGGAGTCAGGGGATGAAGAAGATGGTGTGTTGCTGAACATTAGTTATTTAGTTAATAGGTCTTAATGTGTATCGGTGTCTTGGTGATGAATTCTAAGGCATATGTGGTGGTTTTTGGATCATGTCTAATGTTCTGTTGTAGCTGCTGCTGATAATGCTGAGAATGATGAAGATGATGATGAAGGTTTGGTTGGACCTCCAGTTCCTGCAACAGTGTGGAAAGTGGAAGTGGAGATTCAAGAGAGAAAAGACACCAAACCTGGCGTTCCCCACGTAAGAGAGTGGGACAGAGGCAAAGGTACATGACTGTACACATAAATGGATGTCATTTCTTTTTTTCCCATTTGCTCTAGTGTTCACATTTGCTTTTTGAAGATACACAACTTAAGCCTTTACCTCCTTTCCCAGAGTTTTTCTGGGGTCAGTGGACCGTCGTCGTAGAGAGGAGCGGGACTCTGAGTTTGCTCCTCCTCCTACTTATTACCCAGATGACAGAAATACCAATCACAACAGAGCCATAGACAAAGGGCAGAGCAAAGGAAACCTTGCCTTCAAGTGGTCCGAATCCCAAAAATCCACAAACGGAGACACAGAAAACCTATCTACCTCTAGACCAGCTTCTGACATACATATGCACAACCTGCTCAAACACAGAGTCTGGACGACCTGTTATCATTCTACAAACACTCCACATGAAAGTTAAGGGATGTGGAAAACTGCATCAGTTAGTCTGGATGCATGTCACTTTTAATCAGCAGGGACTGTAAAATTTTGTATCAAAATGTAACTGAATTGCAAAGTCAGAATAAAGAATGACCTGATTTTTGTTAGATTTTTGTGCATCTTTTATTCCATCACTATCTATTGTTCCAAAGTCAACAGCTTTCTTAACCATAATTAATTAATTTATTGTGCTATCAGTTTTTTCAATAGGTTGTAAACAACAGAAGTTACTGTTGTTTATATAATTATGTCAGTCGAACATGATAGATGATTTAACCAAAGCTGACACTTGAAATGTTCTCTTCATTAGTTTTCCTATTCTAATGAAGTGGTTTGTGTTTTTTGTCAAATTATTTGAAATGCAGGCAACTTAAATGTGTTTATTCATGTTATGAACACTGGGCAAAGTTTGTGAGTAGCACCTGACTGCAGTGTAACTCTGCTAAGTTACCCAGTAGCCTATAATGAGTTGCTTTACAAGTTACTTAGTTCACATGCAATATGTGCATGTGTATAACATATGTCATTTAAAACTAGACATTAAATAACTATTGGTTACAATTTTGCATACATCCAAATCACAGGACCAGAGTGACCCTTGATCTGAAGGATATCCTATCTCTGCAGGAATGTATGTATGAGCACTTTGTATCAACCAGATAGCAAGGAAAAAGGGATATAGAGAAGAAAATTGTGCTAAAGAAGAGAGGGGACATAAAAATAGTTTTCATATGGAAGATTGAGAGACCGTTGTACTTTTAGTTTTCTCATATTTCTGTTTTTGTTTTTTGAAAGTGACAAAAAGTGAAAGTGACGTGACATTCAGCCAAGTATGGTGACCCATACTCAGAATTTGTGCTCTGCATTTAACCCATCCAAAGTGCACACACACACAGAGCAGTGAACACACACACACACTGAGAGCACACACCCGGAGCAGTGAGCAGCCATTTATGCTGCGGCGCCCGGGGAGCAGTTGGGGGTTCGATGCCTTGCTCAAGGGCACCTAAGTCATGGTATTGAAGGTGGAGAGAGAACTGTACATGCACTCCCCCCACCCACAATTCCTGCCGGCCCGGGACTCGAACTCACAACCTTTCGATTGGGAGTCCGACTCTCTAACCATTAGGCCACGACTTTTTGTTTTTCTTCTGAAAGATTAAACCAAAGTAGGAAACCAGTTGAATGCGAGGAAGATGGTAGGCAACTATTTCTGGATGTGATTATCACATGATCATGTAGAAACATGCTGTTCAACCATCTGCTGTTTGTAGTCAATGTTACATTTGTTAATATAAATGTATGCTTTATCATGAAATATAGTATTACAGCATTATATACAGTGTTGGGAAGGTTACTTTGGAAACGTAATAGGTTACAGATTACAAGTTACCCTGTTTAAAATGTAATAGTAGTGTAACTTTTCAATTACTTTATTAAAGTAATGTAACTAATTACTTTTGAGTACTTTTTGATTACTTTCTAAATTTGTGAAAATTAAAGAATAACAAATAAAAGCATATACATCAACTTAAATACAGTTATCTAATAAGCATGTGACGTATTCTGTGTAATAAACTCCTGAAACATTGGTGTTTTTTTGAAACTGCTGTCTCTGTATATGATGATAGTTTTCTTAAAATAAGTAAAATGCACATGAAGTGACACAGAGCAGTTCTAGAAATTATGTTTATGTGCTTGTGTACTCCTATATTGAGGCGGCAGAGGTTGAAAACACTGCGAGCTTCAGTAGGCCTATGTGTAGTAAATGAAACCATGTCTTTGCCATTAATTTACAGGAGGGGCGGACTGGGAAAAAAATCAGACTGGAAAATTAAAACTCATACAAACAAATTCATGGACAAAACAATTTTTTGTATGGACCTGACATAAATTTTTTTTTAATCTTTAATTTGGGGACATGCAAAATAATTAAAATTTCTCTCCTGAACTGCACCTTCACTTCCATTTTTCTCTTCAGTCTCTTTATTTTGCCCTGTTATCCATCTCTCTCTCTCGTTTTGTTTTTTTTTGCAAATGGATTTGTATTTATTTTTAAATAAATACATTTGTAAAATAATTTTACATTTTTGGTTATCACAGTTAAACAATAGTAAACATTTTCTCTGGATTTATAGTTAAATATTAAAATGTTAATTTTCGTAAGGATTGTGTTGTTGTCTAGCTCCCCCTAAACCTATAAAAAAAATCTGATTTTTTTTTTAGCTAAATTACTACTGTAACATCACAACAGATAATAATGATGCCCTTTTATATATAGTATTTTGACTGATGACTGATGAGCAACGTGCTGCTGCTTGATTAATTAAATAAAAAAAAACAAAGACAAAAAAAGCATCTTTACAGATGAAACTGACCTGAAACCCTGAACAGTAGTTCTGCTTCTCTGCTCCAGCTGTCCACTCTATTCTCTCTCTGTCTCTCTCTCTCTCTCTCTCTCTCTCTCTCTCGCATTGATTACTCTGAGTGTGATCCAAACCGTTTGACTAACACTTCATGACTTATTAGAGATTTAATTATCAAATGGCGGATTCACAAATGATGGCTTTAGTACATTCGGCAGGCAATTATACAATAATGATTTTAAATAGTGGGGCAAAATCGGCTGCCAGGCCACCGGGAATTGTCCCGGTTCTCCCGGTGTCCAGTCCGCGCCTGATTTCCACAGACACGCAGAATGTGCAAGTCATCTATTGCATTTTTGGGGCTTTATATTCACAGACACTAGTCGATGTCATGTTTTGATTCAAGTGTACTGACCTACTTTTGATTTAGTCATCCAAAATGTGGCATATTCCGTCCGCGTTTGGCATTTCGTTTTTATGACTGGATTCTACGAACCAGACTGTGTTTCCGCATCCCGGAAATTATTAGGGCGGTATGTCTCAGAATAGTCAGTGCAATTTGGGAAAGAAATCAGTTAAATCTGTATGTGGATGTGTGTAAATATTCAAATGTAATCCCCTTTGTAATCGTAAAAAATTTCATAAGTAACTGTAATTGAATTACTCATTTTTTCTTAGTAACTGTAACTAATTATAGTTACAATAATTTTGTAATTAAATTACGTAACGCCGTTACATGTAACTAGTTACTCCCCAACACTGATTATATATAATTATGTATTACATTAATATATGCACCTTGTTAAATATGATCATTTACAAATATACTGTTCATTGTTAATATTTTTTCATAATGCCTTATGTAAGTAAATAACTAAGACTGTAGATAAATAAGAACTGTAAAAAAAAATATATATATATATATTGTATATTACTAATATACTAATGTAATTACTAATGTATATTGTAATATATATATATATATATATATATATATATATATATATATATATATATATATATATATATATATATATATAACCCATTGAGCATTTATAAATGAAAGCATTTTTGACATAATTCGTTCATAGTGGGTAAATGAATGTGTCTGTGTGAGTGTTTTAAGAAAGGTTTAAGTGCAGAAGCAGCAATAAGTGTAAGTGTGAGTAGCATCAGGATCACTGACGTGACTCAGGATGGAGACGTTCTGACATTTGCCATCGCATCCCAGACAGTAAGATGCCTAATAAATGCATGTTTTAAATTTTTTTTTTAAAATTGTTAAAATATCATTCCATTTTTCTCTCAGTTGAACAGCAGTGCTGGGGTTTGTGTTTTTCGAACATATAAGGATCTTCCTGGACTTCAAGGAAAGTATAGTGAGTGAACTCTCTAAACTAACAACTAAACATCATTGCTTATTAATTTTCAAATGTATCAGATCTATGAATGAGGGAGACATTTAAATGAGATTTTCCCACAGTTTCCACCTTTTCCATCTAAAGCACTTCCATCAGAGTCAAGCACACAGACCAAAGCACTCAAACAACTTTATATTAAATGTATTTATTATTTGTATATGCAAATGCAATTTAGACAAGATATATCTGCATAATTTTAGTACACCACTTGGTTTGAAATTTTGTTTCTTATGCATTATCCAATTTCTTTATATGTGTTTAGGGTTCCTGGCTCTAGGGCAGGATTGGTAGAGTTATTGAAAGGCACTGGAGTTTTATCTCCAGCAGGTGGCAGCACACCCAACTCTCTGCAAGTGCAACAGCTTTCTTATTAACTCTGAGGTTTATTTTGAACTCACAAAAACACACACACACACACACACACACACACACACACTAAACTACCAATAACAAATATGTTTGTGCTTTTGTATAACAGATCATACCTTAACAATAAAAGGTCATTGGAAAGTGAATCACCTTTAGTATGATTACTCTTAATAAAATACAAGAGCAGTAAATACATTCAGGTCAAACTAATGCAACTAACCAGGCTAACCTGTTAGAAAATTCAGCTAAAAGTCAACTGAAGGTAGCAGATGGTAGCCGGTTTCTAGCTGGTCATTGCATGAGCTGAGGTTGTTTAGGTGGTTGACCAACTGGTTTATGAGATGGCAGATGGAGACCTGGCTAACATGGTTGCCAATCTTGGACCAGCAACAAATATCAAAATATAGCTACTATATCCCAAAAAGAAGTTTGAACATGCACCTTAAGCTGGTATGAGCTGATTTGTATTTCAGCAGTGTTTGTGACCAGTTTGTTTTGTACTGTATATGTTCAGGAAAAAAAGCTGTCACTGGGATGGAACTCTTTCAAAAGGTACTAATATGCAGTAATAATAGTGGTAAATAAAGTATGGAAGTGTGATGGTGTATGAAGATTTTAACTGGACTCTCCAGCATGGAGACAAACTTTGCTAGAAAAGCCTTCTCTTTATATTGTTTGTTAATTTTAATTCATCACCACCTTACATAATCTGTTTTGGGGGAAATGTGATGAAATCCTTGCCTTGTCAATGATCTTACTTTTGTAATTTTTTTTGACTAGTCTCCGGGAAGACAGCGAGGCAGGAAAGGAATCTTTAATCACCTCAGTCAGGCTGTGGAGGAGATGAGGAAGGAAAGTCATAAGGTGTGTGTGTGTGTGTGTGTGTGTGTGTGTGTGTGTGTGTGTGTGTGTGTGTGTGTGTGTGTGTGTGTGTGTATGTGTGTGTGTGTGTGTGTGTGAGTGTGTGTGTGTGTGTGTGTGTGAATGTGAGTGTGAGTTTATGAGTAAATCCGTTGTTCATGTGAGTGGTTTCTGCACCTCTGGAAAAGTACCAAACACAGTGCTTTGTAATGATATATGATATATGACTATACAAACCTCATAGATCTATTAATATAATTTATATCACATATGTAAATTTATAATTTAATACCCCAGGATGTGGTCAACTTATTTCAGAACGAGAGAAACAAAAACACTAATCTTGCTGCTTTGTCAAAGGTTGCCTCTGATGTACACTTTTTTTCTCTCTGTTTTTTCAGTTTCTATTTGGCCAGTGGACTGTCATTTTATAATACATTATGCAATTTTGTGTTCTTCTCTCAATTGAAATTGCTTGATGTTGTGATGACAGAGCAAAATAAGTAATTTCCAAATGTTTATATGGATGTTCAGTATATTATTTAGGAATACAGTAAGTGTATATATTACTGTGTGTGTGTGTTTTACAGAGCTTGAAACATAGTGAGTTAGTGTTTGTGGAAGCAGTCATCAACATGAGCATATTATTTGGGTAGACCAGCCTTACACAATTACATTTTAAATCATAAATTAGGGCTGCACAATTAACCGAATTTCTAATAGTGAATACAATTATAACAATTAATCATTCAAAGTCCACTTATGCTATTCTGTGTGCTTAAGATATGTTTTTATTTTCTATCTACGTTATCTTAAGGGGTTTTACTATTATTTTAATTATAGGTTTAGTATAACATTATAATATCATTGATATTTTTATGTTTTATATTAAATGTTTTCAGCTGGTTTATTTTCATATAAAATTTTCATATAAAAATATAAAATTCAGTTGCATCAAATAATGGTATAAACATCATTCAATGTAAATTGTGATAATTGTAATTAATAATCACAATTACAATTTCAAGGGAATAATAAAAAATTATGTTTTTGTCATAATCGTACAGCCCTATATCATAAATATAAGTAAAAGTAAATTTTAAGCAGCTTATACAAGTAGAAAAAAAGTAAAGCTAAATAAAATAATAATTTTCAATTATTCTTGATTAAAAATGTATCATGTAATTACAATTAAGAAATGATTTAAAAACGATTAAGATTACAAAACACTAATCATGTCAAAACAGAGAAACGAGCAAAATATTAAGCTATAATATGCATTTAAAAGTTATTTCATTTGACTTGTCCTAGTCTTTGCATCCACTGTCCTTTTATGACTACACTGTAAATAAGTTTTTTAAGTTGAAATATAACAGATTATTTGTTTGTTTACAAATACTATTTCAGTTTTTCTACTTCAGAATGGAATGTTTAATTTCTTGCTGTATTTTTCGGAATGATGGTGAAATTGACTTGCAATTTCTGAGTGCAGAGTGTTTTTACAACAAATATTTAGAACCGAGTTGAAATTCATTATTATAGATCAAATAACAAGATCGCTATAAGGTTGTTATTGATATGTGAGATATACAGTATGTTGTCAAGATTTGCCTCTTTACATGTCTAGTTGCCTCTGCCATTTTGTGACTTTTAAGCAAGTTATGATGCTGTTAGTCACTGTGAAAAGAGGAAGCAATGGTCTACACATTCATGAAATCTTTCTTTCGTTTTGCCACGCCTGCAGAGACCAATCTGAGGTAAATGAGATTATGGCTAATCATATTGTTTGGTTTGTATTAAGTATTAAAACAGATAAATAAAATTAATATTTCAGTGAACTCTAGAACTTGAAGAATGTGATAAAAAGAATGTTTCTTTGTTTTAGTAGATGATAATATCGTAATGCCTAAAATAAGGCCAAGAGAGGGTTTAAAAAAACACATACATTTTCATTTGACTTTTTGTTCTGTTATTGTATAAATGCATAAATGTAAAAAAGACAATATCATATGAATTACAATGCCTATGATTTACATTCACTTGTATTCATTTAGTAGATGTGTCACGATTATTAGATGGAGTGCCCATGAACTTCATTAGAGGGCACTCCACTCAGGACCATTCCACCCATCAACCACCAGATGTCACTTGAACACTAGCACCTCTCATACTGTTGCACCACACCCGAACTACATTACCCATGAGTCACTGCATCACAATCACCCTGCCACACCTGCACCTCATTCATCAGCCAATTTCCTTGCCACACCTGCACCTCATTTACACACACACATAAAAGCAGCACACTCACTCTCACTCAATGCGAAGTCTTGTTTAGCCAGTCTGACATTTCCGAGCGTTTTTCCCTGTGTTTGTTGTTCCTGTGTTTTGACCTTTGGACTGTGTATTCCGACTCTGATTCTCTGCTGCCTGTCCCGATCTCTGCTTGTTTTTGGTTACGATTCTGGTTATCCCTGACACACCTGACGCCATTCCTGATCTCTGCCTGTATTACCATTCTGTGGAATAAATGCTGCATATGGATTCGAACGCCTCCGACTCCTTGTTACAGAAGACTTCGCCATACCAGGATCCAGCAGCCCGGTATCCCCTTGTCACTGAGGTATCGGTTCCTGTTTCAATGTCAGCATATCACCAATCCAGCCTAACCACAGATCCAGTTGACCTGCTGTTAGATCTTAAGCAAGGAGATCGATCTATTGAGGACTATGTTCAACAGTTCTGTGAATTGGTTTATCGAGTTCCTCTAGACGATGAAGTCTGGTTTAAGGATTTATTCCGTTTTGGACTCAATGAACCAGTAAAATCATGGTTGCCTAGAGGGGAGTTTAATTGCAGCTTAAGGGACACAATGGACTATGCACTCTTGTTATGTGGTTCTCATTTCACGGTGGGAGAGGCAGAGGACTTTAAAGCCCCAAAACCGCTGCACAAGATGGCCGCCAGCCCAGCGCCGCTGCACAAGATGGCCGCCAGCCCAACGCCGCTGCACAAGATGGCAGCCTCAGTTGAATTTCCAGAGTCAAGTCAGGTCCCCGTCGACTTTCCAGAGTCTGGTCAAGTCTCCACTGACCGTCCAGAACAAGGTCAGGTCACCATTAACACCCAAGAGTCAAGTGAAACAACAGTTAAACCTTATGAGTCAAGTCCGGTCTCTGTTGATTTTCCAGAGTCTAATCAGGTCACTGTTGACCATCCAGAGTCAGGTCAAGTCTTCGCTGACCTTCCAGAGTCAGGGTTAGTTCCTGTTGGCCTTCCAGAGTCGAGTCAGTTGACCGTTGAATTTTCAGAGTCGAGTCAGGTTCCAGTGAACTCTCCAGAGTCGAGTCAGGTTCCAGTGAACTCTCCAGAGTCGAGTCAGGTTCCAGTGAACTCTCCAGAGTCGAGTCAGGTTCCAGTGAACTCTCCAGAGTCGAGTCAGGTTCCAGTGAACTCTCCAGAGTCGAGTCAGGTTCCAGTGAACTCTCCAGAGTCGAGTCAGGTTCCAGTGAACTCTCCAGAGTCAGGGCTAGTCACCGTTGACTTTCAAGGACCGAGTCAAGTCACTGGTGATCTTCAAGGACCGAGTCAAGTCACCGGTGATCTTCAAGGACCGAGTCAAGTCACCGCTGATCTTCAAGGACCGAGTCAAGTCACCGCTGATCTTCAAGGACCGAGTCAAGTCACCGCTGATCTTCAAGGACCGAGTCAAGTCACCGCTGATCTTCAAGGACCGAGTCAAGTCACCGCTGATCTTCAAGGACCGAGTCAAGTCACCGCTGATCTTCAAGGACCGAGTCAAGTCACCGCTGATCTTCAAGGACCGAGTCAAGTCACCGCTGATCTTCAAGGACCGAGTCAAGTCACCGCTGATCTTCAAGGACCGAGTCAAGTCACCGCTGATCTTCAAGGACCGAGTCAAGTCACCGCTGATCTTCAAGGACCGAGTCAAGTCACCGCTGATCTTCAAGGACCGAGTCAAGTCACCGCTGATCTTCAAGGACCGAGTCAAGTCACCGCTGATCTTCAAGGACCGAGTCAAGTCACCGCTGATCTTCAAGGACCGAGTCAAGTCACCGCTGATCTTCAAGGACCGAGTCAAGTCACCGCTGATCTTCAAGGACCGAGTCAAGTCACCGCTGATCTTCAAGGACCGAGTCAAGTCACCGCTGATCTTCAAGGACCGAGTCAAGTCACCGGTGATCTTCAAGGACCGAGTCAAGTCACCGGTGATCTTCAAGGACCGAGTCAAGTCACCGGTGATCTTCAAGGACCGAGTCAAGTCACCGTTGATCTTCAAGGACCGAGTCAAGTCACCGGTGATCTTCAAGGACCGAGTCAAGTCACCGGTGATCTTCAAGGACCGAGTCAAGTCACCGGTGATCTTCAAGGACCGAGTCAAGTCACCGGTGATCTTCAAGGACCGAGTCAAGTCACCGGTGATCTTCAAGGACCGAGTCAAGTCACCGGTGATCTTCAAGGACCGAGTCAAGTCACCGGTGATCTTCAAGGACCGAGTCAAGTCACCGGTGATCTTCAAGGACCGAGTCAAGTCACCGCTGATCTTCAAGGACCGAGTCAAGTCACCGCTGATCTTCAAGGACCGAGTCAAGTCACCGCTGATCTTCAAGGACCGAGTCAAGTCACCGCTGATCTTCAAGGACCGAGTCAAGTCACCGCTGATCTTCAAGGACCGAGTCAAGTCACCGCTGATCTTCAAGGACCGAGTCAAGTCACCGCTGATCTTCAAGGACCGAGTCAAGTCACCGCTGATCTTCAAGGACCGAGTCAAGTCACCGCTGATCTTCAAGGACCGAGTCAAGTCACCGCTGATCTTCAAGGACCGAGTCAAGTCACCGCTGATCTTCAAGGACCGAGTCAAGTCACCGCTGATCTTCAAGGACCGAGTCAAGTCACCGCTGATCTTCAAGGACCGAGTCAAGTCACCGCTGATCTTCAAGGACCGAGTCAAGTCACCGCTGATCTTCAAGGACCGAGTCAAGTCACCGGTGATCTTCAAGGACCGAGTCAAGTCACCGGTGATCTTCAAGGACCGAGTCAAGTCACCGTTGATCTTCAAGGACCGAGTCAAGTCACCGTTGATCCTCATGAGCAAAGTCAAGTCACCGTTGATCCTCATGAGCAAAGTCAAGTCACCGTTGATCCTCATGAGCAAAGTCAAGTCACCATTAACCTCCATGAACTAACTCAAGTCACTGTTGATCCTCAGGAACCAAGTCAAGTCACCGTTGATCTTCATGAGCAAAGTCAAGTCACCGTTAACCTCCATGAACTAACTCAAGTCACCGTTGATCCTCAGGAACCAAGTCAAGTCACCGTTGATCCTCATGAGCAAAGTCAAGTCACCGTTAACCTCCATGAACTAACTCAAATCACAGTTGATCCTCAGGAACCAAGTCAAGTCACCGTTGATCCTCATGAGCAAAGTCAAGTCACCGTTAACCTCCATGAACTAACTCAAATCACAGTTGATCCTCAGGAACCAAGTCAAGTCACCGTTGATCTTCATGAGCAAAGTCAAGTCACCGTTGATCTTCATGAGCAAAGTCAAGTCACCATTAACCTCCATGAACTAACTCAAATCACAGTTGATCCTCAGGAACCAAGTCAAGTCACCGACGATCTTCATGAGCAAAGTCTAGTCACCGACGATCTTCATGAGCAAAGTCTAGTCACCAACGATCTTCATGAGCAAAGTCAAGTCACCAACGATCTTCATGAGCAAAGTCAAGTCACCAACGATCTTCATGAGCAAAGTCAAGTCACAGTTGATCCTCAGGAACCAAGTCAAGTCACCAACGATCTTCATGAGCAAAGTCAAGTCATCAACGATCTTCATGAGCAAAGTCAAGTCATCAACGATCTTCATGAGCAAAGTCAAGTCATCAACGATCTTCATGAGCAAAGTCAAGTCATCAACGATCTTCATGAGCAAAGTCAAGTCATCAACGATCTTCATGAGCAAAGTCAAGTCACCATTAACCTCCGTGAACTAAGTCAAGTCACAGTTGATCCTCAGGAACCAAGTCAAGTCACCAACGATCTTCATGGGCACAGTCAAGTCACAGCTGATCTTCATGAACCCAATCAAATCACCACAGATCTACCAGAGCCTCGTCACATCTCAGCCGAACTCCCAGAGCCTCGTCACATCTCAGAGCTCTCGTCCTATCCTGTCACGGCCAGGGAGGCAGTCAATGAGCTCTCATTCATTCCGGTCTGGGCTACGGAGACCATCCACCAACTCTCTGTCTGTCCTGTGATGGCCACGGAGGTCCTCCATGAACTAACCGCCTGCCCTGTAATGGCCAAGGAGGCCAGCTACCATCTCATCACGGCCACGGAGGCCGCTATTAACCTGTCAATGTTCTCTGTTTCAGTCCCACCTGAGCAGACTTGCGGTCCGGTGCCATCGACTCCACTGTGGTGGTCCTCTGCTTTGCCCTGGTGGGCTTCTGTCCCGTCTGCTCGGCTGTGGTGGTCCTCTGCACCGCCCTGGTGGGCTTCTGTCCCGTCTGCTCGGCTGTGGTGGTCCTCTGCACCGCCCTGGTGGGCTTCTGTCCCGTCTTCTCAACTGTGGTGGTCCTCTGCTCCGCCCTGGTGGGCTTCTGTCCCATCTTCTCAGCTGTGGTGGTCCTCTACTCCTCCCTGGTGGGCTCCAGCTCCACCTGCTCCACTCTGGTGGGCTGCCACGCCACCTGCTCTGCCTTGGTGGACCCTTGTTCCAGAGTTAGGCCCATGGCGGGCTCCCGTTCCCGAGTTAAGCCCATGGCGGGCCCCTGTTTCCTATGCCAGGCCCAGGAGGGGCTCCTGTTTTCCTGAGTTAAGCCCAGGAAGGGCTCCAGTTCCACCTGCTCTGCCCCAGTCCACCGCACTTCCTCATGGACCTGGCCCTCCATCCCTCCCCCTGTTCCGCCTCCGCTCCACCGCCCTCCTAGATTGTTTTGAGCGTCTGGAAGCCCCTCCTTTGGGGGTGGGCTATGTCACGATTATTAGATGGAGTGCCCATGAACTTCATTAGAGGGCACTCCACTCAGGACCATTCCACCCATCAACCACCAGATGTCACTTAGACACTAGCACCTCTCATACTGTTGCACCACACCTGAACTACATTACCCATGAGTCACTGCATCACAATCACCCTGCCACACCTGCACCTCATTCATCAGCCAATTTCCTTGCCACACCTGAACCTCATTTACACACACACATAAAAGCAGCACACTCACTCTCACTCAATGCGAAGTCTTGTTTAGCCAGTCTGACATTTCCGAGCGTTTTTCCCTGTGTTTGTTATTCCTGTGTTTTGACCTTTGGACTGTGTATTCCGACTCTGATTCTCTGCTGCCTGTCCCGATCTCTGCTTGTTTTTGGTTACGATTCTGGTTATCCCTGACACACCTGACGCCATTCCTGATCTCTGCCTGTATTACCATTCTGTGGAATAAATGCTGCATATGGATCCGAACGCCTCCGACTCCTTGTTACAAGATGCTTTTTAACAGTGAATTTGTCATTTAATGTTGAGTGGCAAACAGGGTCTTGTAATGTAAATTTCACAACACACCTGACATTCTACTGTTCCTTTGTTATGTTCCCAATAATTCCATACATGTTCTCAGCATCATATTTTTTTCTGCAGAGTACAATATGTTGAATTGGGATCATCCTGTGAAGAGACAGTTTATAAAAGATTCTTAAAAACTGGCCAAAAACATTAATTTGTTAAATGTGAATTGAAACTTACAAAAATATTTTCCATATTTATCTCTCCAGTCTCTGTGCTTGCTTTTCTGTGAGCTTAAGAAACACTAATTTCCAATTAAAACATGCTAATGGCAATGTATTTTTTGGACTGATGTAATGTGTGTGTGCTGACCTTTGTGTATGCAGTAAATGACTGCAGCTCCTGCTGTTATTTTTGGAAACAACACAGAGATCACTGCACTGAGACTCGGCTTAGAAAATGTTGTACTTGCACTTCTTTCTAATGAAGGGGGAAAAAGAGAGGAAAGAAACAAACATACAGAAGATTTTAGAGACTGAGATAGAGGATACAGGTTATGTTCAATATCTTGGATGTATAGGATCTAGTGATTAACAGTATTAAATATTTACTGAGGATTCTACTAATAGCAGTGAAAAAAGCCATCACCTATTGCTTCAGCAAAAAGAGTGGGAACAGACTGTGACAGAAATATACAATATGGAAAGATTGTTTACAAGTCAGAACAAATGAATAGGGTTTAAGGGTTATGTTTACACGTGTGAATGTGTCTATGTATTTATTTTTGTATGTGCCTTTGTTGATAACTATATGTCTACATGAATATATGTAAATATGAGCTTATGTGAAGCTTGTCCTGTGGGTCGGTACAGGTGCCGGGCAGCAGCACAGACCCTCCTGAGAAAGCTGTTGTCTGTGTAAAGCCAGTATATGATGGAGTACAGGCTGAGGGAAACACGTATGATATTTTTAAGGCCTCTAAATATTCAGCATGGTCTTTCATCTGGTGTCATCTGATATATATATATATATATATATATATATATATATATATATATATATATATATATATATATATATATTAACAAGTACAAGGTCTTTTACTATAATTCTTTAAAAATAAAGCCACCTTCAAGTTGTGGTACATATCAGTTTGCTGTAAAATAAAAAGTAAACTGAAGATTTATTTATTTTTTTGTTAGTAATTGTAAAAGATGAACACTGCAACTTTGCATGGACTTTTGTCTTCTCCAGAAAACTCATGTTCAAGTGTGAATATTAAATATGATGATCCATCATAAGAATGCTATTTTGTACATCTTTCAGCCATCATTGTATTGCATTGCATTGCGTTATTTGATACAATTAAAACTACTGAGCTTTGATCACAAAAGTAAGCATTTGAATCATCTTACTAAGATAGATTTTTGGAAGATATAGCATGAAAGCATTTTATGAAAGTATAGCCTGCTATCCTGCAAAAAGATCTTTTTGATTTTACAGGCTGATAAAATTTCATCATGCGTTTTGGGCATATAAATATAATATCAGTACCAAATTGTACATGTTTGCTCAATATGGGCGTCTGGATAAAACTGAGGTGTTTTTTTTTCTCATGGAGTATGAACCCCATGTTCTCAATTAATTAACACTAATATATTAATATTACATTATTTTCTAAATATTTTGTCTCAAGATATATTTCATATTTCAGACTTGTACATACATTTAAACTCAAATTCATGGATAAATGTACATTTAATTAACTGTAACTGTACCTTCATTAGTCTTACCTTTTATGAGACAGTGCAGAGAAGTCAAGATGTTTAAAAATGTCCAGATATTTATATACGGCATGTTGATACTGTGATGGTCACATATCTTTTCAGGCAGTTCTCACACATCACATCCTGTCAGCTCTTGATTTTTATCAGTACAGTTGAAGAACTCTTGCACAATTAATCAGTTAGCCAACACAGAGTCATTGAAACATAACGACACAATAAAAAATGAATATTTTAAAAGCTGTATATTGTAATAATTATAGGCTACCCCCAAGTGTTTGTCTTGTTGCTAGGCTGTTTTGTACATTGTGCAGAACATCTATTTTATAATGGATTTTAAATTGTATAGTTCAAATTGAGTACATGCTAAAGTGAAATATACACTGTGGTTGAACATACAGTACATTCACATACATTAATCAACTCAAGGACTATAACTATTGCAGAATTTAATGATCAATTATGTATTACACATTCATTTATTATCTAAAATTACGTACATCTTGACCTGCTTTCAGCTGCAAATATCAAAGACATTATGCATCATTTAGTAAAGAAATGTTACCTAATGACCATTTGCTGAGAAACACGTAAGAAGGCACAACTCTTAGCAGGTTAATCTCATTCAGAAAATCTAAAATTTATTAAAGTGAAACAGACATTCTCTTTGAGTACATCCCAGCATTAAGATAACATGTACAATCAAGTAAATGACAACATTCCAATAAACAAGAAAGCCATGGAGGGGACAGTATAGATAATTTAGTTGCTTAATGTCATGCTGGGAAAATTCCTCATTCCTCAACATTCCAAAGCTGAGTTGACATTCCATATTAAATGTGACATTCTCATCTAAAGGCAGTTTAATAAGGTGAAATTACAACTTACAGACAACTGGTCCTGTAAGAAAAGTAGCGTTAACCCATTCATATTAACAGCCATTGTCTTACTATATCTGCTCAACTCATTTTATTAAAATACATTTATATAAAAAAGAAAATTCTTTACTTAAAATAATTGTATCACACTGTTATACTCTATATATTAATTCCCTTCAAAATATAAAATCATATTATTATTTATCTACACAAAGTGCAACTGTAAATAAAGTGTTATTTCACTGAGGCTATTATTTTTTTTTTTTTACCTCTTTCAGTGCAGAAACTACTGTGGGAGTTTTACGAGTGTGGGGAGGTAGTCTGGAGAAGATGGCTTATTACTGGGACTCGTGACCGGAGATGGTCTTCGTATGAAAACCTGAACAGTCCAGTTTGCCCTCAACCCTTGTGCCTTAAATTTGGATTGTGCATCTAAATGAACATTTCAACCACTCTGTTCTTACAAGTAGGGGAGGGGTGACATTAAAATGATGGTAAAAATAATCACGACAGAGTTCATACATGTCTATCAGTGTCCCTAGTGACCTAACCATATAGAAGCCTTTTATTGCTCAATATTAAACAAGTTTCAATACAACACGCAATAAAAATTCCATCTACTGGATAAGGAACGATTTGGTTCATGGCCATGTTGGTCTAGTGTAACTGATGGCACAAAAATAGTAATAACTGAGGTTATTATTCTGATTGGCCATTTGGCTTAAACACACATAATTATCATGGATCTTTGACAAATGACAAACCACGCGTATACAGTAATATCTACAGCAAGTATATAGTTAAAATAAGAACATTTAAACAACTTTATTTTTCTATAAATGAGAACCAGACAATTACAAAAAAAATAATAATAAATAAAAATACATGTACACTACTGCACAGCACAGAGACGCCTATGTCTGCTAAAACTATGGAAGTAAAATAATGACTTATGTCTTTGAAACAAAAAAGCATGCCGAATAGCACTATCTGAAAAAATAATGCATTGAATTAACAGTTCTTGCATTTTAATGCCTTGTATTTCCAGGGCTTGCATCTTTAGGTCCTGAAATGTAATATAGTTGTTCGTTTAAGCTGTGAATATTTCAATAAAAAATATTTCACACACTTTTTCATAATAAAAAAATCAATAATTCATATTCACGTTCCAGAATTCACTTCCAAAATATTAAATCGGTTAAAAAATACGATGTATAATATTCAACAGGCAAATTTCGGTCCATTTTATTTCACTTTCCAAATTCGCTTCCACAAATTCAGTGGTTAAAATTCGGCAGATAATTCGCCCTTTCACATCCGGGAGCTGCAGGAATAGCAGTAGAGCACAGAGGCATGATCTCTATCTACTGTCAGTCGCTCACCAACAGGTGGTGCAAGCGGCTGTTAAATATGGCCAAAGCAACAGGTGGATTAAGTAATACAGTTACAAAAACTGATCTGCAGAAATTAAGCAAGCGCTAAGTAGAAGTTTTGATTATCGGGGCATGTGGAAAAGCTGATTGTGCGTATGTTTATTTCAACCTCTTTTCTGTTACCAAGTAAGCAGCATTCAAAGGAGATTATTATGGTGTTTTACCCAACGCTGAATTACAGAACTAACATTACATCTAAGGAAGACATATATTGCTTTCGGTTGTTTAGTTTGCCTAACTTTGTGTCATGGCTTGTGAGTCGCTGTGCTGTAATACTGGGGATCCCCTCACGTCACACTCCAGGATTCCCCAATGACGAGTAATGCTTCTCAGTCAAATAATACTGTGATATAAGACCTCAGATCTCAGAATACATTTTATTGATGATTATGCAAACTATATAGACAGTTAAGCAGATGTAAAATATGAACGAACGCTCAAGGTTTCAAGCGGTTTCCCTCAGAAATCTGTTAAAGAAAAGAAAACACGTGGCTCAGCGCACTAACAGTGACAGCGATTTAAAGACAAACTCACATCTTACTGATGATGCAAACTATATACAGACAGATGTGGATATGAACGCAAGTTACGGAACAAGAAAAAGTGCATGTTATATATATAAAATAATTTATTTAATTTATTTAAAAAATAATTAATAAATGAATAAGGGGCCATTCACATATCGCGCCTAATAACGTGTGGAAAAGGCTATGTGCGCCGCTTTCTCCTTTTTTCCAAAGTGCTCGGGCAGAAGCGCTCCTGAGGCTAAGCAACAATGACGCGCTCTCTCCATGAAGACGCGGAAATTTCAGCAAAGGATAAATGGATTTGCAGCACAAAAAAAATCGCTTTCAGTAGCTCTGCTACTAAATTTATTTCAAAATGGCAATCCATTCAAAGGAGATTATAATGGTGTTTTACCCAACGCTGAATTACAGAACTAACATTACATCTAAGGAAGACACATATTGCTTTCGGTTGTTTAGTTTGCCTAACTTTGTGTCATGGCTTGTGCGTGGCTGTGCTGTAATACTGGGGATCCCCTCACGTCACACTCCAGAATTCCCCAATGACGAGTAACGCTTCTCAGTCAATTAATACTGTGATATAAGACCTCAGATCTCAGAATAGATTTTATTGAGGATTATGCAAACTATATACAGGCAAGCAAATGGGATCAAAAAGAATCCAAATGCGCTGCATTTTCTTTATAATTGATTTCCATTACCACTGGTCTATAAAGTCGACAGTCACACAAGGATATCAATACCATGATTAGTTTTAACAATATGCAACCAATTTATATTAACATAAAAAAATGAGTTAAAAACAATCTAGGTATATTCTGAAAATGTAAACTGAAGAAATTTTTGACGTGCTACCGCACCCAAGGGACCGTCTGACAAGTCCACTGACTGGGTTAAAAGGTCCAATGTGTTTTAATTAAAATTCTAAATAACACAGTCAAATTCTTAATCTTGTATTTCTCATAGTGATTTTCTACAGGTGAGATTTTGCCAATACCTCCCTTCATATATTTACAGTATACAATCATTTACATATTAAAGATCCCTGGAAAGGGTTTTCATGTTCCAACAGTTGTAGTACATTGCTAGATACAAGACTGACTTACTAGGGATGGGCGTTTTCCACAAATATCACATTCGACTATTTGAGCTCACAAAAAAAAAGAATATTCGAATATTCGTTTATTTAAATTAAGTTTAATGAGTCAGACATTTTTCAGCAACATTTGTTTTCGTCATTTTGAACAAGCTTACACACAATAAGCTTGAACATTACACATCGTGTTTTGTAGCTGAAAACCTTTAACAATGCGTGCAAACAAATAAAAGTACAGATTAAAAGCAAAAAAATAATAATAAGTGAACAAAGAAAAAACGTAAAGCAGCCTGCAGCAATTAGGCTATTGTACACTTAACTTTTAAACTGTCAGCAAATCTTTTTTTCTTTTCTTTCAAATGTTCTTGTTAAGAAATACGGGCATGTAAACATGATTGGGGGAAAGTCGGCTCCTTAGTCTGTTAACAATAAGGCCAGCCGCGGAGAAAACGCGCTCTGACGGCACAGACGTTGTCGGGACTCACAAATAACGGTGTGCTAAGCGAATACGTTTTGTGAAGCGCTTCGTGTTTTCGTTTACCACTGAATTGGATCCTCATCTGGTGGAATACATGGAATACATGGCTCCAGCAAGAACTGTTCCCACTCGTCTCGGCTGGACTCTCTGTAATCATCGCTGAAGTACTGGCTCAGCCTTTTCCTACGAGTTGTTATTGCATCCTCTTCATCGTTGGTGACGGCGGCTGCATCCGCACCACTTGCATCAAGGAAAATGTTCTGGTAATGTTCAAATAAAGTTTTTTTTCTTAATTCTCTCATGTTTTCATCGAGAAACCTGAGATGTTTGTGCCGAGGGTCTAGGGCAGACGCGAGAAGAGGAGTTTTCACTGTATTCTCCAAGTTAGCGGTGTTTATTCGTTGCATGAGAGATGCTGCAACAATGTTCTTGAATTCGGTCACTTTCTGTGATTCTCCACGGCATATTTGAAGTACTGTAGAAGACCGCAGTTCTTAGGGGGCGTTCACTTATCGCGTCTTTTGCATGCTCAAGTTCGTTATTTCCAATGTAGGCGCACGGTATGCGCGCTCATAATGGAAGCGACGCGGTCGCGATGCGCACGCGGTGCGACGCGCCCGTTTTTTCCAGGCGCGTCCGAACAGCATCGAGTTAAAAACATCTCAACTTTCAGAATGCCGCAAGCGCACCGCGGGTCATGTGACAAGAACTAAACATTCAGCTTCATCCTTTCCCGTAACAACGTTGAAAGCTCAGCCAAGATGAAGTAACTGCTGATCATAGCTGCTTACTTGGTAGAGGTTGAAATAAACATACGCACAATCAGCTTTTCCACATGCCCCGATAATCAAAACTTCTACTTAGCGCTTGCTTAATTTCTGCAGATCAGTTTTTGTAACTGTATTACTTAATCCACCTGTTGCTTTGGCCTTATTTAACAGCCGCTTGCACCACCTGTTGGTGAGCGACTGACAGTAGATAGAGATCATGCCTCTGTGCTCTACTGCTATTCCTGCAGCTCCCGGATGTGAAAGGGCGAATTATCTGCCGAATTTTAACCACTGAATTTGTGGAAGCGAATTTGGAAAGTGAAATAAAACGGACCGAAATTTGCCTGTTGAATATTATACATCGTATTTTTAACCGATTTAATATTTTGGAAGTGAATTCTGGAACGTGAATATGAATTATTGATTTTTTAATTATGAAAAGGTGTGTGAAATATTTTTAATTGAAATATTCACAGCTTAAATGAACAACTATATAAAATTTCAGGACCTAACAATGGAAGCCCTGGAAATTCAAGGCATTAAAATGCAAGAACTGTTAATTCAATGCATTATTTTTCAGTTAGTGCTATTAAGCATGCTTTTTTGTTTCAAAGACATAAGTCATTATTTTGCTTCCATATAAAACTCAACTAAATATTAAAATAACCTGGATTTGGTAGGAGACAACATAATCACACACACACTGACACACCAACATACAGCTATACACACGTGTGTGAACGCATGTGTGTGAGAAACAGTGGAAAAGAGTGAACTAATATTTGTATGTTTTTAGCACATGGCTGCTTTTTGTTAAGTCAGCTGAATTTCAAACAACTGACGCTAAGAACGTAATTTCTTCTTCCTGTGGGATTACTTCACGGAATCTCCTGCCAAGAGAAAAATACACAGAGATAATATATAAGTTAAACTCAAAACTTTTTAGCAGTTCAAACCCAATTTGTAATATAATAATTAAAACTTAAAGGAATTATTCACCAGAAAACTTACCCTCAGGCCATCCAATATGTAGATGAGTTTGTTTCTTCATTAGAACATACATGGATGAATTTAGCATTGCTTCACTTGCTTACTACTTTCTCTGAACTGAATGGGTGCCATCAGAATGAGAGTCCAAACAGCTGATAAAAACATCTCAATAATCTACAAGTAGTCCACACTTCACTCAATCCACACAAGTACAACCCGAATTCCGGAAAAGTTGGGACATTTTTTAAATTTTAATAAAATGAAAACTAAAGGAATTTCAAATCACATGAGCCAATATTTTATTCACAATAGAACATAGATAACGTAGCAAATGTTTAAACTGAGAAATTTTACACTTTTATCCACTTAATTAGCTCATTTAAAATTTAATGCCTGCTACAGGTCTCAAAAAAGTTGGCACGGGGACAACAAATGGCTAAAAAAGCAAGCAGTTTTGAAAAGATTCAGCTGGGAGAACATCTAGTGATTAATTAAGTTAATTGATATCAGGTCTGTAACATGATTAGCTATAAAAGCTTTGTCTTAGAGAAGCAGAGTCTCTCAGAAGTAAGGATGGGCAGAGGCTCTCCAATCTGTGAAAGACTGCGTAAAAAAATTGTGGAAAACTTTAAAAACAATGTTCCTCAACGTCAAATTGCAAAGGCTTTGCAAATCTCATCATCTACAGTGCATAACATCATCAAAAGATTCAGAGAAACTGGAGAAATCTCTGTGCGTAAGGGACAAGGCCGGAGACCTTTATTGGATGCCCGTGGTCTTGATTGTGTCAATGACATTACTAAATGGGCCCAGGAATACTTTCAGAAACCACTGTCGGTAAACACAATCCGCTGTGCCATCAGCAGATGCCAACTAAAGCTCTATCATGCAAAAAGGAAGCCATATGTGAACATGGTCCAGAAGCACCGTCGTGTCCTGTGGGCCAAGGCTCATTTAAAATGGACTATTTCAAAGTGGAATAGTGTTTTATGGTCAGACGAGTCCAAATTTGACATTCTTGTTGGAAATCACGGACGCCGTGTCCTCCGGGCTAAAGAGGAGGGAGACCTTCCAGCAAGTTATCAGTGTTCAGTTCAAAAGCCAGCATCTCTGATGGTATGGGGGTGCATAAGTGCATATGGTATGGGCAGCTTGCATGTTTTGGAAGGCTCTGTGAATGCTGAAAGGTATATAAAGGTTTTAGAGCAACATATGCTTCCCTCCAAACAACGTCTATTTCAGGGAAGGCCTTGTTTATTTCAGCAGGACAATGCAAAACCACATACTGCAGCTATAACAACAGCATGGCTTCGTCGTAGAAGAGTCCGGGTGCTAACCTGGCCTGCCTGCAGTCCAGATCTTTCACCTATAGAGAACATTTGGCGCATCAGTAAACGAAAAATACGTCAAAGACGACCACGAACTCTTCAGCAGCTGGAAATCTATATAAGGCAAGAATGGGACCAAATTCCAACAGCAAAACTCCAGCAACTCATAGCCGCAATGCCCAGACGTCTTCAAACTGTTTTGAAAAGAAAAGGAGATGCTACACCATGGTAAACATGCCCCGTCCCAACTATTTTGAGACCTGTAGCAGAAATCAAAATTGAAATGAGCTCATTTTGTGCATAAAATTGTAAACTTTCTCAGTTTAAACATTTGCTATGTTATCTATGTTCTATTGTGAATAAAATATTGGCTCATGTGATTTGAAAGTCTTTTAGTTTTCATTTTATTAAAATTTAAAAAACGTCCCAACTTTTCCGGAATTCGGGTTGTAAACGCCAGTTCTTTAATTGACATCTTGTGAAGCATAAATCAGAAACAAATTCATCATAAAGATGTTTTTAACAGTAAACTGCTGCTCCAGGCTAAATATCCTTTATTCATAACATTGGTGTATCCAGTGAAAAATGGTGAATCAGAAGAGAAATCTGCCCAGACAGGCACTACTTACAAGTGAAAATAGTCCAGAACATAAATGTCAGTGAATATTTATATGAGTTGACAACTGGGAATGGACTTTTTTTTACTGGAGGAAGCATTATTATGGACTTGTACATACTGGAGTGGTTTGTATTATTTGTGATGTTTTTATCAGCTGTTTGAACTCTCATTCTGATTGCACCCATTCACTGCAGATGATCCATTGGTAATGTAATACTAAATTTCTTCAAATCTGTCCTGATGAAGAAATAAATACCCATCTACAATCAAGAAAAGTAGTAGACACGTGGGTAAAAAGGGGAATTCAGGGAAGTGGAACAATAACCGACCATTAAAGGATGGAAAAAATGAAGATCCTTGCCTTTTTATGTGTGTTTGAGCGTTGTGTGTTTTTGTGATTGGAATTGAGGGATTTCCATACAGTAGTTTTAGACATTTCATCAGATATGTTGATATCAGAGGGATCAGTCCTGGACAACAGGTGGACACAGTCGAGGAGAGGAGGAGTGAAGGCAGGGGAAGGGGAGAAATGGAAAGGTGAGTGTTAGTAAGTACACACAGTCAGATACACAGTGGACATTGTGGGATCTAAGCTTATTTTGAACACCACTGGACAGGGCTCCAGGTTTTGCATCACATCATAGAGCTTCTGATGTGGAGGTCTGCAGCAGAGTGGTACCTGGGGTCTGGGGTTCGAGGTGAGTGTAGAAGTCTGCTCTCCATGGGGATCTTCACTGTGTTTTGGTCTTCTAACTTCTCAGAGTCATCAACCAGCATCTCCTGTGATTCCTGCTACTCATATAAACACATACATACACCCTCCTTCATTGTGTTTATGTATGACATGTGACAAAAAACAATGCAAGTTTAGGTTTGTGTATTAATTTCAGTTTAAATTCATAAATAGCATGATTTGATGGCAAGATCGGGTTAAGGTTGTTTAGGGTGGAAACTAAAATCTTACTACAATGTTTAATGGTAATTAAAAATAGTATTTGTAAGTGAATTTTGTTTTAAATAGTAGTGCAATGCACTGCTGTCACATGATTTCATTTTGTTTGTGGCCATCCAGTAAAGGAAATAAAATACATAAAATGAATACAAAATAAAATAAAAACATCAAATGAAATATAAAAGATTTATAAAACATTTTTATTTTATGCATTTTGCGGAAATTCATAAATGAAAATAGGTTTGTGTTTTTTTTTACAATCTCAAAAATGAAGATTTTTTTTCCACAAGAAGGAGAAAAATATGGCGAAAACTACTTCAGGTTCATCTGTTATGCATGAAATATAATGCTAGGTTGAGCACATTGCATGGCGGGATACATTACCGGATAATTTTGGCAAATGTTCCCAAAAAGTTTTCTGCCCATAAAGCAAAATGTACAAATTAAGCACATCATACATACTGTCATGTTTGTACTACTATTTGCTGTATGACCTTTTTGCTTTATTAAACTTTGCAAACCTCCTCTGCTTTTTTGGAATCATCATCCAGCTTCTTCTTCTTATTCTCAGGCATCAGATCATCAAGGTAACTAAGCTCCCGTTTGAAAAAACAGAAGTCCAGCAGCTTACGGATGAACACTAATGCCAGCACCTACAGGAGATAAAAGACATTTGCTACTAATAGACTATTACAGTATGATTACAATGGTTCATAAATCAACCTTCACCACTGTACAGTAGAGAATAGCACTAGCTACACTAAGGCCATGGGTTTTATTCCCAGGGATTGCATGAACTGACAAAAGTAATGTATTGTACACCTTAATCTTTTTGGAAGTTTTCTGCCAAATGTATATCTCACAATAGAATTCGCTATGATTATCAATGGAACATTTACACATTTATTTATTTTATTTAAAATATGCATTTAAAATTATGTGAGACTTTGAAAGAATACAATTTATTAGTCAGTCAGACTGATACTGTAAATATACTAGTCTAGTAGAGGTATATTTGATATTTTTCATTTTAACATCACTAACACAAATATGTTATTCGTTTCAGGTCGTACCATCATAGGGAAGACGATTGCAGCAGGGGAAGTTTTGATGACCCAGAGCAACACAAGACAGGTAAGTTGGGTCAGAGTGAACAGGTGAACCTTCCTCAGAGGAACATGACGTAGATAAATAAAGTCTGGTTGGTGCTTCGCTGGCATGCCAAACAACTTCAGACGATCAAAAAACTGAGAAAGACAGGACAGAGAAGTTGATGAATGATTAACATGTTGGTTTGCACATGCATTGTTAGTATCAGATGAATATCTTTACCTGAATGCCTTTCAGAGATGAGACGCCCATATAAAGAAAAACACCATAGAGAACTGGCATGGGAATGAACTGTGAAACAAAAATCAGGCATTAAAACATTTTGTTATCTAATGCAGTGACTTTTATATATATTTCAAGTGTGCCTAATTTAAAGGAAAGAACACAAAATAAGATATTTTAAAACATGTTAGTAACGTTATTAAGCAAACGGTTTCGGGTTCCATTAACTTTCTTAGTATATGCAAAAAATGCTATGAAAGGGGACTTGAAATCCTTTGGTTACTTTGAAATATCTTCTTTTGTGTTTTGCAGAAGAAAGTAAGTCATACAGGTTTGTAATGAAATGAGGGGCAGTAAATGATAACAGAATTAAAATTTTTGAGTGAACTGCCCCTTTAAGAAGGCCCATGTACATATTATATGACAACCACAGAATTTTTGTAATTACCTGTAATGCTCCAGTCATGAACACAGAGCAGCCCATGAGTAGAAAAATGACCAAACCAGTCAGCCTCTGTTCTCTAATACCCAGAAATCGAGGCTGCTCTCCAGGGGCGGCGCTTTCAGACTCTAGCTTCAGGCTGTTGACATGGGAAATTGACAGGACGGTTGCTGCAACAAACCAGGGTAACCCCATGATGGAACATACAGCCAGCATCACTCCAACCATCAGAAGATCCAAATGGTACCCACAGCCTTTCTGTGTAGAGGAAATGGGGGACAAACTTACATATGATCAGCGCACGCACACACATGCACACCCTCTGTAAAGGTCAATTTAGAAAAATAAACATACTAGCAGTTTGTGTTCCTTGCGGTTTATTATGACGGCGGTGATCTGTTGGTCCATGAAGATGAGGATGGTGCAGAGAAGAGCTGGCATTGGAGCAGCCAGCACAGTCCACCATGGGTTTCGGCCAATAGGGTTGATAAGCCAACCACGGTCATCACGCGTGGGCTGGAAAACACAACCAGGACAAAGTCAAAAAAACGAACAAACCCCTATAAAATAATATTACTGATTATTTTCTGTCTGAACACAATGGGCCTCATTCATGAAACATCCATAAATATATGAGTAAACTCTGAGTAATTTGCGCATAAAACAGACCTTTAAACAAATATATAATTGAATGACTTTGGCTAAGAATAATATATCATAAAATGCATTTCAATTATGATTTAAATAAACATACCTCAAATATAAAATGATGCTTGCAATATTATGCACACATTGCTTATATCCAATAATTATTCATTCTGAAATATTAATAATAATATAAAATGATTCTTGCAAATACTTAGCATAGAGGCTAAAACGCATGTTGATAATAGCACAAAGGTCAATGTTGGAAATTATATTAAAGGTCCTGTTCTTCGTGAACCCATGTTTCAAACTTTAGTTAGTGTGTAATGTTGTTGTTAGAGTATAAATAATATCTGTACAGTTCTAAAGCTCAAAGTTCAATGCCAAGCGAGATATTTTATTTAACAGAATTTGCCTACAACGAACGACCCGTTTGGACTACATCCCTCAAGTTCCTGCAGTAATGATGTCACTAAAACAGTTTTTTGACTAACCTCCGCCCACATGAATACACAAAAAAGGAGGCGTGGTCTTGTTGCGCTCCGACGGAGAAGAGGAAGAGTTGCGTTTTTGTTTGTTGCCATATCGTCGAAACACTGTTATTTTCATCTCGGAGTCCAATCACCTTTGTTTGGCCTTCCCAGGGACGCTGTACTTAGAGATCAACAGTTACAATTTATGTTTAACTCGGTTCTCGAAAATTATAATCCACATGTAAAACTATGCGCAGCACATTTTGCTGAGGACAGCTTCCTCAATCTCAATCAGTTTAATGACGGATTCGCACAAAGATTATTCTTGAAAGATGGCGCAGTTCCCTCTTTGTCTGGAGAAGGCGTTGTTTATGGACCACAACCGGTAAGTGTATTTTATTATTTAAGTTGGTGCTTTTAAAAGCTTCTGTAACGTATTACACAAATGGCAACGCTGTTTAGCTTTGTGAACTAGATGTTAGGGATGTGCAAAAAAATAGAATGCGATTTTCATGCGCATCTCGTCAGTAAAAACGCTCCTGTGATTATAAGTACATCTCCAGCACGTGCGTTCAGATCAGGATTGCCAGGTTTTCAAAACAAATCCTGGCCACTTGCTTCTCAAAACTAGCCCAATCGCATTTCCAGGAGGGTAACGTGCGCTAAGCTGGTGTCGAATCACAACACAGGAACCGCTGGCACAATCAGAACTCGTTAAGTATTTCTGAAGGAGGGACTTCATAGAACAAAGAAGTCATCAGCCCATTTTTATGACAGTGAAAACAGCGGTATACAGAGCGGTATACATTGTGTAAAAAATACTGTTTTTTTACACGCGAAACATGAACACATGTTATATTGCACACTGTAAACACAATCAAAGCTTCAAAAAAGCACGAAAAACGGGACCTTTTAAAGATCCTTCTACTTCTTTAAGAGAAAGCATGGATTATCCACAAGGGGGCAGAAGAAATATACTTTACTACGTGTCATACCACTTTTTTTCTTTTTTTGGCAAAGTATTGATCACATTAAAGATTTAAAAGCCTTAGAAAGCAATTTATCAAATATATTTTATACAGAGTTAAAAAACACAAACACAAGTGTGTGCGTTTGTATGCACATTCGTTTATGATCCCTACCTTGAATTTGCTGGGCACTTGTAATTTTTGGGATGGAACTCCAATTAAATAATCAATCAGGACCATGAGAACAATGGTGAGGAACACAGCAAAATCACTGATCACTGACCGTACCTACATCACGGAAACACACAAGTACACACTTTGCATTTACTGTATAGAAAATGACACTGTGAATGCAAACAGTGTTTGTGAATGAGTATTTTAATTTGTATTTAAGCCTCACCCGTGTTGGGAAGTATTTGCTAGTCTTGAACTGTTTCAGGAAGGTGGACAGGAAAAAGGTACCAAAAAACAAGATGGACGACCAGAAGAGCACATCAGGAGTGTAGGGACCATGGTGTCCACACGCAGATCCAATAAACTGCCCCTGGAGATCTAAACACTCCTATTCACAACACACACACACACACACAAAGTTTGGCTCATGTTGCACTGGCAACCGACATGCTGTGAAAATAGGATTAGCACTAAATGTGATCTGTGTGAGACTACACTGTGAAATAACACTGAACTGCAGTAATGGGACCAAAATTGAAAAACAGGACTTTAACTGTAAATCACATTTAGAGGAGCATTTTTCCCAGTAAGATTTTTTAAAAAGAAAATGAATGCTATAATATATCTGACATATAAAGGGTACTGTATATTCAAAATCATCTACACTCAAGTGAGATTAAGACTCTAGGTCATATCAGTGGCGTTTTTTTATTACACTGCCCAGAATTTTGAAATCTCATTACTTAAAGTATGTTGACTACATCTCCACTTTTGGAAAAAATTAATAATAGGTAACAAATGAACAGGGTATGTCTACAATGGCATCAGTAACCAAAAATCTTTTACTTTTGTGGGATGATACATCCACACCAGTAGGTGTCAGAATAAATTTATGACCACTGTTGTATCAGCCAGCTAAAGAAAGAATTGCTTTAAATGAACATCTCTGGTGGAAGAATGTTTCCGGCTAAGATTGTGGGAGGATGTGGGAAGCTGAAGTACCGATACAGTGAAGTTGCTCCATGGCACTGCAGAGGCTGTGATGTTTCTTTGATTCCACAGTTCTAGTGTTTTATTACTAGGGTTATCCGGCTGTGAACACCTACAGCTGAAGGCACACAATACAATGTGTTAAATTTGTTTGCTCTTTATTTTATCTCATGTATATCTAGGAGCAACAACCGATGAAGATTATTGTTTACTGACTTCCAACTTGATCAGCAGGTGCATAGTAGGCATCTGTGTATATAAGTTTATACTTACTAGGCCAGTGTTAGTTTGTCTAGATCGGCATGTCTGTTGATTGGGTACAGTTCTCCAAGATGGAAAAGTTTCTCTAGTGCTTCGTAAATGAAGATAAGACATATCAGTGCAGCAAACGCTTCCTCTGTGAAACGTGTAATGTAACACACCAAGGAGCTGGCATCTGTTGCCACGAGAATCAGACACAGGAAAGCTGTCCACAAACCGATACAAGTGCGCAGGGATAGGTACGAGAGATCGTAATCTCTAAAGGGACAGAAATGGACAGGAGAGAAACAATATAGTGAGTTACTGTAAGATCAGATTTATTGCACAATATAAGAAGTAAGGCTAAATCAGTAAATTAATACTAAATTGATACAGAAGATATATTTTAAATATATATTCTACATTCCATGAAAATAACTTATTTTTTTAAGAGAGTTTTTTAAAAATATTTTAATAACCAATGAACATTTAATCTGGGTGAGAAAGTGATTGATTAGTTAATGATTAAGTATATTAATATTAATCCTTGGTCTGTTCTGTACTGACTTGCAGAACTTGAAGAGAATCTTTTCAAACACGAGGACAGGTCCAGTGCTGCCCAGAATAGTAAGCGGCTGTCCAGCGAAAAGAGAGTATGCTACTCCGGTCATAGATGCTCCTAAAAGAGACTCAATGGCACTCTGACACACATAAATACAAATGACTGCTGTGTTTTGCATTACAAACATATATTTATGTGACTTTGCCTAATAGACCACACAGAAACAAATCTGTGTGTGTTTGCATACTTACAATGCGTCCTTCTGTAGCCTCTCCCAAAAGTCCTCCAAACGTGATAACAGGTGACATACAGGCACAGTACAGAAACAGAAAAGAAGCTACACACTGCAAATTCAGACCGTCTTTAAAATCACTCAAATAAAATGGAGCTTTTCTTTTCACATCCAGAATCAGTCCTCCAAACAGCCTATAGAGAGAGTGAAGAGACACAGCGAGAGCTAAATTAAACATTTCTATCCCCTAAACCTCTAACCTGTCAAATTGAAGACATTCAATATGTTTACTAGGCTATTTTCCTCATGAGGACTGTTTTTGGCTCCTCGCAAAGAAAATTATTTCAGGTTTGAATATCCTAGTGACGATATTTGGTCTTGCACAATGTTGTTAAAACTTGGCCACACACCTTCCGGTTCTCTGAAGTTCTGGTCCATGGTATTCTCCATGCGGCTCTTCCTCAACAGGAACAGCTGTTCCATTCGGCACTCCAGGCATCTTTCTTTTCTCCTATTACGGAGAAAAGAGGAATAGATCAATTACAACAAATCAATCACATCAGGCACACTTGTTGGTTTTCCCCATACCTGTGATGGGACACTTTTAGGAGGTTCTATGCGTATAGAAGGGTCCCATTCTCCTGGAGGCAGAACTGTCACTTGATCCAGAAACTCATCTATACCAGCTAACAAATCAGTTCTGTCCTTAGCCTTATATGCAACATCGTGGAAAATCTAAATAATGGAAAAATAACATTATATTAAATAAAATAAAGATATTTTTAAAATATTTTATAAATCTGATTTATTCTACAAAAGGTATTTCTAAATGCATTCATATCCAATGAGACAATAATATGCATTGACCTCATCGGTCATGATGGTGGCCATGGAGCGACCGATCTCATGGTACTGTTGGGCTTTTCCATCAGGACCAAGCAAAATGAACAAGAATCTGCAGAGTAAAAATTGAAAATTTGGATCATTCTGCTACAGTGGATTTAATAGCTCCATATATGCATTAGCAAACATTGTACCTAGTGGGAATGGGAACTTCAGTGAGGCCTGTGAGCAGTACAGCAGGAGACAGGCGAACAAATGCAATGATGGACCTTTCTAAAAAGTCCAGCTCCCCAACCAGCACATTGGAAGCTTCTGCTCCGATGGGGATCTTCTTCATGAAATGTGTGTCCACCTAGAGAGAGAGAAGATCATAGTAGTGTTATTAATGTATTATTTATATACTAATATAGTATTCATTAATATTTTTGAATTAGCTTCTTTTTTTTTTTTTTTTTCAACAAACTTGTGATGTTGTTCTTGATATGTGTTTCTAGTACCTTGCTGAGATCAATCTGGCTATTATCCGGTGCTCCATTCTTTAAATCTGGGTTTGTAGGTGGAGGCTGGGGAGAAGTAGCAGGACCTGAGAGATACAATTAAATATGATTCATATCTTATAACTACACCATCCTACAATATCCACATCATACACAGTATAGTACAAAAATAAAGATGTATGCATATGTATATTACTAATGTACTAACATATTTCATTAGAAGTAAGTAAATTATTTGAAAATATAACCATAAAACTTTAACATTAAGTATTAGTATGAGACTAATATGGCAGAATCACTTATCAGCCAAGCTATATCCACTTTTTCATCTGCAACCATGAGTATGCAAACCCAGTAAACCAGTTAATTTTCATATTACAAGGATACCACTCAGGATGTGAAAAGCAACAATATTTAGTTATATCCACAGGGCTTATGTTGTATTTAACCAATGATATTTCTTTATGATGCACATGTAAAATGCAATGCAGTTTAGCTCACCCGCCTTGTCCATATGATGAGGTTCACTCTGTTTCCTGCCTGAGTCAGTGAGGGATTTGACCATTGGCAGCAGGTTGTTCCTCTTCTTGTCACTCTGGTGGTGATGCCGCTTCAGAAGTGCCTCTCGAACCTTCATTCTCACACTGTCATCCAGTTCATGAGCTGCCTCCTGATGGTCAAGCACCAAATCTACACACAACAGATTATATATCTACACATGTGAATACAAACCAAATACAATTGACTTTTGAAAGACAATCTTGTATAATTTATAACATAATAATAATAATAATAATCTTGTCCTTTTAGTTTTTTCTTTTATTGTTTGCATGATTAAACTTTATGATGATGATGGTCAACTTCATATGAATATGTTATAATCCAGCATGCTAAGCAATGCAATACTTTCTCAGCCTCTCACTTTGTCTTTTTCTTTAAAACCTCCCACAGTTCCAGTCGGAGCTGATGCAGCACTGTTAATCTGCATCACTCACTCTTTCCCTCCCTTCCAACCTTTCCAGTATAATTAATCTCCCTTGGTCTCCCTGTCCTTCTATTTCTCCAGAAATTCATCTTGTTCTTATAACTGCTGCAACACTGATCATAACAGTTATGCCTCGACAAGACACAGGTTACATTGTCTTGTCTATTAGAGTCTATTAGACTTCAATGGCAGATAGTCATTGATCAATACATTTAAAATTAAACAATGTATTTGAGTTATTAAGCACAAATGTCATGAATTATGTATAAAAACTGGCCGCAATTTTTAAATTGTTTTGTTTTTGTATACATACTGATTTTGCCAATAGTGGCCACCAAACAGAATTGCAATAATTACTATAGTTTCCAAACTGGTAGTCCTTGGCCAAACTCATGCTACTGGACATTTTGAGCCACTGAAACATACATAATTTTGAAAGAACAGCTACATTTTTTTAAATCTTTGAAAGATCGACCTACAAATGGCGTTCTTATAGTTGTCTCTTCACATTAAAGGAGATTTTAACACTAAGAAATGACATACTTCACCGTTAAGTTAATTTTTAATCTTTCCTACTCTTTAAGGTGACATGTGCTGCTGACAGCTTTGCCACTTGTTTCTCTAACTAAGTATCCATGGGTGTTTTTTTTTTAATGAGTGATTGGATGTTTCTAAGTGGGAGGAATGGGAGGTTACAGGATCTGAACCCACACTTGCCACACTGCTGTAATATTCCCAATTAAAGACATGTAAATTTTTTAATTGTTAGAATTTGTCCTTTTCACTGACCTGCAATTTCCTCAATGCAGCTGGCCTTCATGTCCAACAGGACAGTTCCATTAATGATACAGCTCCGTAGCTCAAACAAACTATGGAGAGAGAGTGTAGCTACGTACGGCTTACTCCACCTTTCCCCTCCATCTTCCACGTCCTCCTCAAACTTTAACCACCTGAGAAGTATTAAAGAACAACGAGAGTCAAATAGACAGACTCTCACTTCAACTCTCAGAAGGCAATAGAGGGTTGTTTGATAACCAAGAAGTTTTAAACTGGGATCTGGGAACTTCCAGGGGGCCGCAAGGGAGTACTAGTGGGTCTGTGGAAAGGTTTAGAGAAAAACAGTGTAAAAAATGTAAAAATGAATAAAGTAATAGATAAATAATAGATTTCTTTTTAATTATAACAAATTTTTAAATAAATATTTTTAATAAATAACTAAATGATAATACATGTAACAGTACATTACTATAGTGAGTAGGAAATTGCATGAAAATACATCTGTGTTTTGCACAAGAAAGATCATGTTTGGCAGTCTGTGACATTTAAAAGATTCAAAAACCCAAGTTACATTTGAGCACTGAATATAATGTTGCAGGACAAATGAATACCTTGCCGTTTCCTTCCACTCTGCATCTTTGCCATCTTTAACACAGATTTCATCAAGTTCTGTGAAGAGGTCATGGGCTGCATGCTCCTCATCCTCTTCAGTGCCCAGAATAAACTGAACCCTCTGGGATGGAGTATCTGTGAAAGAGATATGAAGAATGAGAGACACAGAGAAGAGGATATTTGAAAAAATTATTTTCACAGTGAGGGAGGAAGTAGAGGAAGGAAGCACAGTAAACACAAGTCTCATCTGAGCAATTTTCCGTGTTTGTTGTCATGAATATCATGAGTTTATGTTTTTAGGTTTTGTGGGCTCAAGGGTTGAGAAAATATAAGAAGGGTCCAAAGAGTACTTTTTTGAAGGAATTTATCGCCCATAAATAACATTCAGGCCAAAACAACATACTGTACGAAATGGTCCTATTTCATTTGTATGTATTTATTTTTTTTACGTATTACCTTTGAGAGATTGTTTTGGAGGAAGGAATATGCAACCGGTATATATTTATATGCAAGAGTAACATTCAATATAATTGTATAGTACTTGTCACCATATGAATCTCTGTGCTTGTTTGTATTTGCACATTCCAGAAAGTTTTTAAGTAATGGTAGTTAAGCAGTCATTTTACATTTGATAAAATTAAAAAAAAAAAAAAAAAAAAGCTGGATTCTTTTTTCTAAATGCACATGATCTATGATATCCAAATCTTTGTTTGCCTGAGAACCATATAACTGCTTCGGTATTTGGACCAAAAGGAGCAAACATTAGTGGAGTTTTCCTCACTCTAAAACATACAACAACAAAAAAACCTAATTTATATATGAATCCTAATGTCCCATTTAATTTTATTATTATTATTATTATTATTATTTTACTGCCAATACATATAAAATAATGAGCCTCTTCAACTTTCAATTTTATTTCTATAAAAATAAATGTAAGTATTATTTTGACCACAAAGATGGCCACAGTATGGACCTACACCGTTGAAAAAGTTTGAGTGTCTCTCTCTGCAGATTACATGTTACGCCAGTAGGTGGCGACCAGTAAATGTCTTTTTTATTCGAATCTATCAATTAACTGAATCGTTCAAAACACTGAATCATTCAGGAAAATAACCATATGAATGATTCATTAAATCAATTACTAAACTAGTACACCAGTTCATTCAGTAGTGCTGCTACCGTGTATGTATGGGCCTGCTAGGAGACAGTAATAGATTAAATAAATGTGAATGTTGTGTCTAAACTCTAAACTTGTCTCTACATTTTTTACTACCATATTTTTCACTTAATTGTTTTATAATAGCAATATCAAATGATCAGCTGTTGCATTATATATACTTATATGTACTTTGAATTTGGCGCTTTTGCGAGGGTTACTTTTGAATCCTGGATATAATTCTCCGGATTCACCTTCCTGTGAATGAACTTACAAGTGTTGCTCGACTAGTTGCTGTTGTTGTCGTTCTCACCGTGTGTTGTTGCGGTACTTTCTGTGTCCATGTCTTCTTGAGCTTCACTTCCAGCCTGCATCCTGTCAGCTCTCCTGCGGTGTTTTGAGCTGTGCGGTCGGTGATGACGATTAGACTGTCTACCCATGGGCATCCGCACACCCACACACAGAGTCCTGTGACCTGAGAAAAAAGATAGATGGTGAAATTGTTATTTTCCAGTTAATATGACTGTATTGACCTGTTAACTGTATCACATGAATGACTGAGTATGTGTTGTGGATGCATACTAACCCTCTAGCTCTTCTTTCTCATAATGGATATTCAGAACTGAGCTGGTGCCACCATGGTCCACTACAGCTTCCTCATCAGGCCTCTGTAAGACACATGTTTACTTGTTTTAATGACAGTGTGAAAAATTACATACAGGACCATAGTCTTACTAACTCTTAACTATTTTTCTTCATCAAAACAGTGTTGTTTATTTTTATTTTATTTTCGGGATGTCACACAACTAAGGACATATTTTTTAGCCCCTCAACCTAATACTCACAAAAGCATTTCATTTTCAATATTATTTAAGATATTATTTAATGTGTATTCACCTGTTTCATGGTAAATTTACTATAAAGTTTCACTATATTTGTGGGGATATTATGCCTTCTTTCTTTGCGTGAACAGTGTTATGCAAATCTTCCCACATAGTGATGTAGAGATTGGGGGGGGGGGGGGGGGGGTGGACGAGTCTTAACTTTTATAAAGAATATCTCTTTGGATTTGAGTCTTTGCAACTTTGAAGATATTCTTTATGCACGAAGAGCCTGTAACACTCCAAAGAGAAAGGAAAAACTGAAATCGCATCATATGACCCCTTTAATCAAAAGATTAAGGAAAGTCAAAAGACACACTTAAAAATATTACCAAATTAAAACAATATGCTTTGCATATTTTTCATGAAATATAAAAAAGTACACTAGTTAATACTGATTTTTTTCTTTAGACCATAAATATTTTATTTAGCACATGAACTGCTTGACCCTCCAGACCTGTTAGACACAAGATAGTACATGTATATAAATATTGCATGATCATGAATGTATGCAAAATAGATGCACAGTGGCACATAATCCATTAAATACGTTAAATCAAAGTTGCATATAAGAATAAGATCTTACCTGACTTTGTGGTTGACTGTGAATAAAGGTATTTTAAACCCCTACCCCAAACTGTCAGAGATCAATGATATTTATTAGGCTTCCTTCACTTCCTTGCTTACATTTGTGTGTGTGTGTGTGTGATATCCCACTGGGATGCCTCTATCTTTCCATGACAAAGATGATTCATCAGTGTGTTTTCACAGCTTTATTCTGCAGAAACACAAGCCCATAATTCATATAAACCCTGTTGAACATTTTCTGAAAAAATAAAATCAAAATAATAATAATAATAAATAAAATAAAGATTTAAATAAATAAATGAATACGTCCAAACGGAAGGCACAAATATACTTTATAATGCAGTACAACAACAATAGATTTAAGAAAATCTTTCTCAATGAACCCATTGATTTTAAAATGATCTATATTCACTGTTGTGCAAATGATGCTCTGTTGTGTTTTTTGCTTGAGGCTTATGTGTATATTTGATCAATGAGGTATTGATTGACAGTCATAGTCTGGATCAGCATTGAGGTCATGCATTACATTGTGTGTTACAAAAAAAGCACCAATTTACATTGTGTGTTACAACAAAAGCACCAGTAGCTTTCCACTATAATAGCATCCAATCTTGTTTCCAACATCCCACTAACATATAATTATGTTTAAGGCATCTTATCAAGGTCCACCAGAACCACAGTTATTACAGGCTTAAGAACAAATGCTTAAAATAATGCCAAGTTTCATAGCTTCTCTACTCGTAAGACCACCGACTTTGATTTCACTGTTATTTTAGCTTGTATTTCCAGGTATTGAATGTTACATAGCTGCAATGCAAAATCACTGTAACTATACCTCAATTTTGAATGATAACCGTTTTGTTTTGAGGTTTTCAATGAAATGGATCCAACAGTCAAACTCTCTCCTTTCCTTTTGAAGAATGAGTGCATGCGTGAATACAAGAGAAATTGTATTTTGCAAAGGGGGACCCATTAGGTAAAAAGCCCTTAAGTACTGTTACTGTACTGTTATACGAATATTTATTCTCAGATGTATTGCACTGCACGACAATAGGACGGGATGGTAGGACTTGCCAGAGTACAGGCTTCATTTTATAGATTGGTTAGAAGGGTTAAACTTACATAAACCTTACATACTGTTTAAAAAATAAGTTACATATTTGGCAGGACACTTAAAGCTTGACACATGCATGCAACTGCAAGATACATTTGTTTTAATGTTTTTTTTATTATTATTTAAAATAAAATAGTAGAAATATATCTGAAGTTAACTAGATAAACTATCAATCTCACTAATCTTATTATTAGTTTTTGAACAATAACTAATTACTTACTTGTTTTATTTTGTAATTTATGTAATCAGTACTTAAGTGACAGTCTAGACAACCATACAATCTATCATTCAGACTGCCCTGTTGTCCTAAATATGGATCATTTGAGTAGTTATTGTCATTAAAACACTTTCCCAGGGGGACAGAGAAAATAGTGATAGAGCTAATCATGTGAACAAGTTGATGAATTTTTCATTATCTGCACTATGCTGTTGTTGTCCTACTCCTCTCTCAATATCTACTTGTCTTTCTCCCTTTATTGGTCTGACATGAGCACATAAAATAATAACAAAACACTTGAGCTGACTAGACTGCTCCTGTGTCACCTTGGCACTCGTTTGTGTGTACAGTATCTGTGTGTCACTCACAAAGGGAGATTTTCCACTGACAAAAAATGGCTTCTTCTTACCTCTACTTATCCCCAGGCAACAGTTTCGCAGTCCCTGAACAAAGACGCATACACACAAGACAAGTCTATATTGTATGGAAACCTTAACTGCGATTTTATTTTTCTTAATTGATACTTTCTATCTTGCAGCTGTGAGCTATGAAATCACAACTGCTAGATGGAGTTTTGACTTTAAAGCCCACATTGTGACTTGATATCAAATACAACTGTATTTCTCACATTTGCAAATTTAAGCTATTCCAAACGTTTAGGGTTAGTATAACTTTTTTTTATTGAAACTAATGCTTTTATTCAGCAAGGATGCACAGTATGACAGTACTGTGCATAATGACAGTAAAGTATATACTTTACTATATATTCGAATATTACAATTAACAAAAAATTATAATTTTCAACAAATATATGAAGTTCAAATAAATTATTTTAATGGTAAATTGTTATTTTATTGTATGAATATTTAACAAAATTACTGTTGCATGTATTTTTTATTAAATAAATTAATTCTTGTTGAGCATAAGAAATTTCTTTCAAATGCAGTACATTAAAATTCTTTCTGGCCCCAAACTATAGTAGTGTATATCTTTATTTCTCTCAATGTAACTGTAAGGCCCACTTTATTTCTTATTTTTTTATTTCTTTTTGTATCTCAAAATTACCAAAGTTTTATTTTTTTGCTCTGAGCAAGAGATGATAAAATTAATAAATAAATTAGATGGTTTAGATGGAGGTCACTACCAGTGTGTGCTTTACACACTCAGTGTCAGTTTGGCTGCCAGTACATCAGTATTGCCCTTTTGCCTTCAAAGGTCACAAGGGAAATTTCCTTGCCTTTCCTCCTCTTTCTTGCTTGCTCTCTAGTACATTGCTGTGACAGTTCTGTTAGTAATCTTGACACAGAGCACTACCTCTGCCACTTCCAGATGCTCCTGTCTGCCTGAACAGATACAGTGACACACACACACACACACACACACACACACACAGGCACGCACAAACCATAACATCATTTCCACTCTGAAGTGAATGCTTATATGTTGTTATTCAATAAGGGTGAAGTGTATGTTATTGATTACTGTTCATTTTTCAATAAACCACTAAAAGCATCATTTTGGGAGAGATGGTCAACCTGCTGCAGTATTCAGACTTGGAATAAAGAATTGTGGTTAGAGAGAAAGAGTTGAAGTACTACCTGTTACTCCTGGCAGAGGTTTTTTTTTTAGATGTGAAAATATATTTCCACATATATACAATAAAATGTATACAGTATTATCTTTGCAAAATGGCCAATGTTTATTGAATATGAACGTGTTGTAATTGTATCATAAATTAAGAGGATTTATTTAGTAATTTAACTTATCAGTGCTCAACACACACACACACACACACACACACAATTTTTTTTTAAAACTCATATAAATATATTATAACTATTTGATCAGAATGATCTTATAATGTATCAAATGAAACCTCTCAGTATCATCTTAGATAGAGAGACAGTATTTGACTAGAAAAACAACTAATGTTTTAAATGAAATCTGGGTTAAAATGAAAAGTTTCAAGCTCCATTAATGTAATGGACATATTGAGCCAAGACAGATGTGTGGAAAAGGGAGGCAGACAGTTCTGTGGTTCCCTCACATTCACTCTCTCTACTAAGAGTGTCTATTTAAACACACATTTCTCAACAAATGGAAAAACTATTGATTGGTTTCTCTGACAAAGAGAGGCTTTACACAGGCCCCTTCTCTGCACAGTCACTATCCACTGGATGATAAAGTTTTCTCACATATTTGTTCAGAAGTACCTAAACACTTATTTTTTTTATATGTAGTGAATCCTTCAAGCTGAAATTAGAAACAGAACAATTCACTCAAAAATGTAAATGTTGTCAAAGTTTATTAATATGACTTGAGTGCTATACTGTAAAATATATTCCAAATCTTTTTTTCAAATTTTAAGTCAAATCTTGACTATCACTGTATTCCTTCAAAAACTTCACTATCACTGTAACTTCCCTTGGGGTATTCATGAAAGAAGCAGAAATGCACAAATCATGAACAAATGTTTTTTGTTTTTTTTGTCAGATCTTATCAATGATTCAGTTTATCCATTGAATGACTCGTTCATGCATGGAGTGGTTTGATCTGATTCTTCAGTTTACTCAATGATAGCTGTAGTTTTTAACAACCCATCTGAGTGGAAAATAACCAGTGAATAATGAGTGTTTGGTCTGTTTGTGACTCACACAAAGCCATTGCATGGATTCAGAAGACTTCAAATATATGGATGGCTTTAATGAGACTTTTGCATCTTTTTTTAGCTCTACATTAATAGTTTAAGATGTCGATAAGTTTGTTTCTTTATTGGAACAGATTTGGAGAAATTTTGCATTAAATCACAAATGGATCCCCTGCAGTGAATGGGTGCCGTCAGAATGAGAGTACAAACAGCTGTTAAAAACGTTACACAGTAATAACGAATAATCTACACAAATCTAGTCTGTCAGTTAAGGTCTTATGAACCGAAAAGAGGTTTGCAAGAAACAAATAAGTCATCAAGGCATTTTAATATTAACTTTCCATAATTCATAATAACAGTTCCAGTGAAGAAGTCCATTCAGCTGTCCTCTCATATCAAAATCCACAAACATATTTCTTTTGGACTGTTTTAACTTGTAAACATGGAGTGAACTGTGTATTTCTCTCCTGATTCAGATGAGATTACTTTTTCACTAGAGAATGCAAAATGAGGACTTGTATTTAAGAAGGAAGCAACAGTTGAATTTAAAAACATCCGAATGATGGATTTGTTTATAAGAAACATGCAGCTTTTTATTTCACAATACAAAAACAGGAATTGAGTCATGTGGATAATTGTTAATTGTTGATTATTGTGATGTTTTTATCAGCAGTTTGAACTCTCGTTCTGATGGCACCCATTCACTGCAGAGGATCCATTGATAAACAATTGATGTATTGCTAATTTTTTCTAAATCTGTTCAAACAAATTCATCTGCATCTTTGATGGCCATTTTTGGGTGAGCTATTCCTTTAAATCTCAAGTTCACTTTAAAAACCATTAGTTGCAATGTCCAAGAGTCACCAGAATGTTACTAATATTTTCTCATTTTGTGTTCACAGATGAAATAAAGTCAAGATAGGTCAACGACAAGAGGGTGAGTAGAATATTTTTTATTTTTTTATTGGGTGAATTAATCCTTTCATAGCCTTAATGACAGGAAGCAGTACTCAAAAGAGCCATGTCAAATGATAAGCTACAAGCATTTTCGTTTACTTTGGCACTGAAAAGCTGCACCAATAGCGCTAGTGCAGTCTAAATACGGACATTCAGGAGAGGATGGCGTCAAGGTCATTTGAGGGTAGCGGGGTACACTGACGGTACGCGCTGCCCAAGGGAAACCATATTTTGCACAATAATCCTATTGATACAAAACCATTCAATTCTAAAAGCTTTAATTTCCAAACCAATTCATGGCGTAATGGGCACCCTCTTGAAGCATTAGCGTAATAGATAATAAATTATACATTATGCGCTATATCAATCTCGCGCTTCCACACTAAACCCATTACAAAACGACAGTGCGGATCCCTCTGCAAGAACGCCCATCAGCCTTGACAAGACACTGCTACAGCCTACCGGCAAGCAAGCAAGTCAGTGAGGCGGCTCATAACCGAGTGATGCGAGCTGTGGTCCCTGTCAATGGGAATACGGCTGCTGCACGTGCCTGTAACACTGCAATAATACACATCCATGCGCGGAGCACAAATTAAGGTGATAAAGCATAACGATCTGTTTGAGTCACAGGCATTGAAGAAATAGGAACGGTCCACTTTTAACGGGATGCATTTATAGACCGAAAGTGCAGCGTCGATAAGATATTTTGTGGTAATGGGGGCAAGAGGGAACACACAGTACTATTGATCCCTGCACTAATGGGGCGCCCGGATGTGTTTGTGTTTTGTATTGTATGTGTTTGTAAAATCTTATATAGATGGTGATGTATGACGTAATATGGCACATTACATACTGTTTCCTACATAATATGTTCTATTCTAAGTTAGTGGAGGAATAAAAATTTATAAACAGACTTATCAGCTAATGCAATAAACATATACGTACGCATCGTTTTAATTACCTGATAGCTCAGCATGCTCTCCTGGTCGCTGTTTTCGGCAGGCATGGTTAACTCCGTTTTAAAGCAGTCAAAGGTGCGTCGATTGCAGCTTCCACAGAAAGACTCGGATCAGATTAACAGTTCCTGTAGAGAAACTCCAGATCATTTGATTTATACACGGTTAGGGAAGGATGGCATGAAGTACTCTTGATCCTGTGTCAAACTAAGATTGAGTTCTTCACGCGCATTTGCCCTGTCTATACTTTAATGCTGTTGTTAGGCGCGCGCGCGCTCTCCGGGACATGGAAAGAGGTAGCTACAGCCTGTAGCAGCATCATATGTCGTACAGCCAATCAGAGAGCTCGAAACGAGACTGTTGCAGAAGCTGTAATTCGATTGATGCGGTTTGGCACCTATACAGAAAAGCGCCAGAAATAGTTTAGAGGTTCTGCAATTCATGAGAGCGAAAATAATGTGAATATCTGGTGATGTCTGGATAAGGTCATGTTGTATGTTGATGCGCTATTAGAGAAAAATCATGAGAGTGACCAAGTAAACTACTTTCAAAGCCACACATGCTGTAAATGAACAGGGGTTTTATTTTTGTGATAAGTGCATGAACAAACGTCATTATCAAGCTACTCGATGACATTTTATTCACTTCCGTAATTTTTGCGCTACTATGTCTACATAAAGGCTACGCAAAATCATTATATTGCATATTTAGATTAAATAATCTAAAAAATTAAATACAAATATTTTAGTAGCCTAATTGTTTTCTCTCTGGTATCCATAAGAAATATTATGTGAAGACATATAACACCATGTTTTAAATTCCCGTTACACATGAAGTAGCCCTAGCCTAAACTGAGATCATCCAACTCATCTTTATAAATCATAATATTTCTTTAAGCCGTAGCATACATTGCCATCTAGTGGCATTACATGCAGTCTTACATAGACTGACTTCATTCAAAAAGAACAGGTAATCACAAACATGTTAAAATGTTGTGTCGTCTGAGGAGATCGCTATATGAGCGGTTCTCCTGACATTTCTAAAACAGTCGATATTTAGCGATGATGTGCGTAATAATTCAAAAGCCTGTATGTCTTTAATGTAATTGAGCCAAAGTAGTATACCAAAGTGGTGCTAATAGAATATTTCATAAAAAGATAATGAATATTCAGTATCCTACGGAGCCCCGCACATGACATGCAAGAAAAAATAAATAAATTGTGCGCACGATTTACTAATTCGTTCCCTCAATGTACTAAAAACGTGCACACGATTACTATTGCGTTCCCTCGATTTGCTAAATCGTGCGCACGATTTAGCCTATTTTTCTGCTTGTCATGTGCTGGGCTCCGTAGTATCCAGTATTCATTATCTGAATATTAGATATTGAATTCCTCAGTACAACTGTTGCGTAGCGCGTTCCGCCTGAGTTGCCCGGCGTCGTCCGTTTCCAGGAAACAGTTGTTAAGGGTGATGTAAACAGCACGGTGGTGCTGGAATGTGCACCGTGCGCTGCGCGTGCTGAACGAGCGTTTTTCCGCAGCTCTACCGCTACCGGGCGGTGGCTGGGCGCACCGGTGACCTTATCGATTTCAACAGACGGCTTCTGGCGGGTGTCAGTTCCAGAGGTGAACGTCGCAATCCAGGTGAGTTTGCTCCGCGAATCTCAAAATCAATATGGCCGAGAACGGGCCAGTGGAACTCCATGTGTCTTTGTTATTTTTTAAGTTTTATAATGACAAGTGGATCTATAAACAAGTGAAATACGTTGTAAATTAACTATTGTGATTCATTTAACTCATCACAGTACCGTTGTACTTAGGGAGGAATGTGCATAGAATTGTTTTGTGTTGAATCTGAGCTTCTGTGTAAAGCCGTTTCCAGGCAGTCATAAATTAAAGTGTTCAACTATTGATGCATTGTACATGCGGCTTGATATGTATTTGTGTGAGAGAGAGTTAAAGCGTGAACAATATGCATTGAAATAATCTTACTTTTACCTTTAGGTGTAAAAGGGAAAGATTGATTCATTTTGTGAGTGATGCAAGAGTTAAATCAAACATGCACCAACATATGCAAGGTACAGTATACAGTAGCTATAAACCCTTTTATCACTTTTTCACTAGTCATTTTTTATGTCCCTATATTTTCTTTGATGTCCACTAATGTTACCTAATATAGACACAGACAAAACCTTAGAAGTTACAGTACCATTCATAAGTTTGGTGTCAAGTAAAAAAAAAAAAAAAAGAAATGAATACTTTAATTTTACCAATGACAGTAAATACATTTATAATGTAAAAATAATTTTCATCTTTATCGAATAAAATATAATATTTAAAAAATAATTTTTTTTTCTTATGCTCTAAACAATGTAAACATGAAAAAATATTAAATTCACAAAGCTTTTTTTAGGTTTTTCTTTTTTCTATATTTTTAAATATTTTTTTCTATATCAGATAACATGACATTATTAGATTGAATTCAAAACGTGATTTGTCTAGTTGAGTCTTTCAGATAATGTTTTGATAAGTTGATTTTTCATTATATTTGTGAAGTCATTTTGAAAGCTGGCCCACACAGCTATTGTCAAATGTACATACACAAGATAAACGCAACTATTTATTATTATTATTTTTTGTAAAGCATTTTTATGTGCTATATGTCACAGTGCCACCCTTGGAAGGAAGAGCTCGCTGTAATTATGTCAATCTGCCTCTGATTAATGGGGACAGACTGAAGACAGCTAAGAGTCTAGTGGACAAGGCAATAAAGGTTAGGCTTCTAAAATTCTAAGGAATCGTATAGAAGTAGTGCAGTAACGGCGAATGAACTTTCATTTTAAATAATAATGATGACATTGAGATCTCAATGAACATGCACTGTCTATTTTGTTGTTCCTGATGTAGGAGAAGAAAGTGTTCTCTGTGCAAGGTCCATATCCTGTAATCCGCGCAGGCCTGCGTGCAAGAGGATGGGTGGAACGGCGGCTACCACGACCCTCTGTCCCATGGCCTCGTCGCCATGATCTTGAAACAGAAGCCACAGATGAGGGTGACAACAGTGATGATGATGGTGAGAGTATCTGACAGAACTAAGATTAGACCCTTTCCATCACTCTGCATAGACACTTGATAAGGCTGGTCGGTTTTTGTGTGTGTGCAGGTTAGCTATACACACGGAAAAAAATTAGTTACTGACACAACATTCTGTTGGGCATGTCAGGGGATGTTTTAAAATGTAAAAAAGGAAAATAACTATAGCTACATTCAACTTTTTTCTAGCACATTTTTACAACCAGCAGGACATTTAGGATCCCTGTTTCTACCTCCTGAAAGTAATTATAATAAAACCACAGATGGGTATGGTATCTCTGGAATTAGATAAATTAGATAAATAAAAAATTTATAAAGGTACTACTTTTATTTAGCAAGGACACATTAAATTGATCACAATTGACAGACATTTAAAATGTAACAAAATATATCAATTTCAAATAAGTGTGTTTGTTTGAACTTTCTATTCATCAAAGAATCCTGAAAAAAAGGTTTGGACAAACATTTTAAGCAGCACAACTGTTTTTAACATTGGCAATAATAAGATGAAATGTTTCTTAAGCATCAATTAGCTATTATGATTTTTGAAGGAGCATGAGAAACTGAAGAGTAGTAGTAATGGCTGCTGAAAATGAAGCCTTAACATCACAGGAATAAATTAACTTAAAATATATATTCAAATAGCAAATAATTCATTTAAAATTTTTGGAAGTCGCTTTGGATAAAAGCGTCTGCTAAATGAATAAATGTACATTTAAATGTAAATAATATTTTCAAATATTGCATTTTTAATAAAATAAATGCAGACTTGGTGAGAAAGTGAGAGCTTTCCAAAACATGAAAAAATTCTTACCAACCCCAGATTTTTAAACAATAGTGTAAACGTGTGTGTGTGTGTGTGTGTGAAGTATACTGTAAATGCTACTCTTGGAGCATCCAGTGTAACTGTTTATCTAATGACCCACTGTAATCTAAACTCTATGATAGTTTTAGTAGCTAACCTGACACCACTCATTCCAACAAACAGATGTCAGCGACATAGATCATGCTTTCTGTCCCTTGACTACTGTCTCATCACCTTCTCTGTTTCTTTTTGCAGACTTAGGAGAGGAGGGAGAGAGGGACGATGAGGCAGATGATCTGTATGACCTAATGGTACGTTTAGAAGCTGTGGATTTCCATTTCAGATAGTTGCCATAGCAGCTGGGTATTTAAATGTGATTTGTCAACAGTGGACAGCCTCTGATTCTTATTTTAAATCCCTAGTCACGGTTGGTCCGCAATGAGATGGCATATTTCTACTGGACAACAAAAAGGGATTCAGTTGACTCTCGGTCTTTATGTAAAGACCAGATGACCAATCATTACGCAAAGGCGGGATCTTTCACCACCAAGGTTCATCATAAATCTTAATAAATGAAGCCACTGAAGCTAAAATTCTTCAAGAGTCAAGAGGCATTTATTTGTCATTTGCATAGTTAACACTGGGGAAAACTGGGCATATATCTACGGTATATTAAAACCTACTCATTACCTGTCTTTTTCAGGTTGGTTTGTGTATGAGTTTGAGAAGTCTGCAGTGGTTTGATGCAGCAGATCCCGATACATTCTTCCCACGCTGCTACAGACTGGGGGCGGAGGATGATAAACATGCTTTTATTGGTCAGTACTCTTAATCTGGAAAATACTGTGTCCTTGCTTTAATTTCACCTTTTGGCTGCTTGGTTTCTTTTCATTTAACAGGTGACTATTTTCCCCCAAAATGATGTCCCCCAAAGACACCATGTGAACTGTTATTATCCCTGGGGTAATCTGGAGTTAAATGTGTTTCTCACAAGCACATGTTCTCTGTAACTGTTCATGAGTTGCCCTTTCCATGCATTAAACCTGCAATATTTCTGTTACCAGACCAGAAATGAATTTTGTTCTGTTTCTTTACAGAGGACTTTAGACGGACTGCATGCACAAGTCTACTGAAGTATGTTTTGGAGAAGTATGCAGGGGATTCAGAGTGGAAGAGAACCAGAGAGGTGCATGATGCTAAATCTCATGGTATGACACACACTAATACACACAAACCCACAACAGAACTCAAACATATTCACATATCTTCCCTCCTTTGTAGGTCTAAGCAAGCCTCGTAAACAGCATGCCAAACAGAGGGTTGGAAGCTCGATAATAGACAATGCATTGCATGTATGTCAGGAGTATCTGAACAGTTTAGAACACTGTGACATAGACATGACTTTGGAAACAACCCCTACCCTCTCAGAGCAACAGTGGGAGGTGTTTCTTCAGAATTATTATTTAGTTATTCAGTGAGTATGATTGTTTTTATTACTATTATTTATAGTGTACTTAATATATCATGAAAAAATTATCTTAAAAGTTTCTTTAAAAGTTTCAGGGCTGAAATTCTATAATGAAAATCATGTAATAAAACTAAGCTGCAAAACCGCCTCATTCCAAATGTATGTGTGACGAGTGGGGCGGGGCCGAGGGACATGGGAGCGAGGCCGGGGGAGTGATTGGAGATGAACTGCACCTGTTCGTCCCACCGGTCTCGAGGCCCATGGAGGAGATGGAAGGATATAAAACTGGAGCGACGACAGTGAAGGACGAGAGAGGACCAGGCCTGGGTTTTTAGTTGTGTTTTGGTTTTTATTTTATGCGCACCAGTCGTCCGTGAGGGGCTGGTGCGCTGTTTTGTGTTTATTTTGTTTTATTAAAATGTTGTTGATTGTCCGCCGGTTCCCGCCTCCTTCTTCCGGATGAATATGAAGGTTGATATCATTACAGTGGTGCCGAAGCCCGGGAGAAGGAGGGACGCGCTGCTGAAGATCCCTCGCCGCTGTGGTGAATCCGCGGTGCCATCGAGCTGGCGAGGAGTGTGCCGCCATGGACGCTCGAGGCGGTGGACTGGAGCGAGTTGCCGGGGACGGGCGAGCTCGCTACCGGCCGCCCACGATGTGGAGAGACGGCTGCCGTCCGTGAGGGAGCGGAGGAGTCGGCGCCGTTCGCCAGGTGGCCGGAGCCTGCTGCCTCCGCCGGAACGGGGAGGAGCAGGGAACGGGGGACTCCTGCCGGCTGCCCAAAACCGGAGGAGCCGTCGCCGTCCACCGGGCGGCGGAGGAGTGTCGTGCCGTCCGCCGAGGGCCGTCCAGTGCCACCGCCAGGCACCGCGGAGGAGATCACCCAGCTGGTGGAGGGCCGAGCAGCGGTGCGTCTGGGAACCGGAATTTTTTTTTTTTTTTTTTTTTCCTCTCTCCCCTCTCTCGTCTCTGTCGCTCCTCCTTCCATCTCCTTTTCTCTCGCCTCGCCTGTCCTACCCCCAGGTTCCCGCAGGTCCCCGGGAGCGGCCCCCCCGGAGGGAGGGGGGGGGGGGAGTAGAGCGCAGTCTCGGGAGTACCCCCCGGCCTGCGAGGGGCGATGGGGGTATGTGACGAGTGGGGCGGGGCCGAGGGACATGGGAGCGAGGCCGGGGGAGTGATTGGAGATGAACTGCACCTGTTCGTCCCACCGGTCTCGAGGCCCATGGAGGAGATGGAAGGATATAAAACTGGAGCGACGACAGTGAAGGACGAGAGAGGACCAGGCCTGGGTTTTTAGTTGTGTTTTGGTTTTTATTTTATGCGCACCAGTCGTCCGTGAGGGGCTGGTGCGCTGTTTTGTGTTTATTTTGTTTTATTAAAATGTTGTTGATTGTCCGCCGGTTCCCGCCTCCTTCTTCCGGATGAATATGAAGGTTGATATCATTACAGTATGCAACTTTATAACATTAGATAAATTACAGAATTTGTACACACAGTTATATGTCAGCAGTGGTGTCCAGAAACTTGGACTGTACAGTCACAAAGTAATAAAGATTGAGTAGGATAAATAATGATTATATTTCATTGCATTTGTGTTCACAGAAGAATTTTCTAGTTTCCCTGAGAAACTTTGCATTCACTCACAAAAGTATTAATATATGCAGTATATATTTCCTGTCACCTTATATTATTTCAGTCACAAAGGTTTTCCAAGCAAATGCTAAGACTCTCAGGGAACACAAAAGTTTTGTGAGTGAATGTAAAGTTTCTTGAGAGAGACAAAAGTTTTATGAAAGAACGCAAAAGTATTGACATTTAATATTTCCTAACATCCATTTTTTTTTTCTAATCACCAATGTTCATTTAGGGGCTCTGCAGATTATTAAGCTTTCTTGCTCTTTTCCTTTGCAGTGAAGGAGTGAGGATAGAAGGCTGTGAAGATTATGTGGAGCGTTGTAAATGCGTTTTGGAGCAGATGCATTGTTTTTGCCCTCAGATGGAGACTGATGGACTCTGCAACATCTGGATCATTAAACCTGGGGCCATGTCACGAGGCAGAGGTGAGTTTGTGAAGGCTTAAGAAAGTGGTGTAAAAATACAGCAAAACTATTAAATTTGCTATTGACTTTACTGTTGTAGGTATAATGTGCATGAACAAGCTGGATGAGATAATGAGTTTAGTAGACACAGACCATGGCATCATGAATGACAGTAAGTGGGTGGTGCAGAAGTACTTGGAGCAGCCTCTCCTCGTGCATGACACTAAGTTTGATGTAAGACAGTGGTTCCTGGTCACAGATTGGAACCCACTTACTGTGTGGTTCTACCGCGAGTGCTACCTTCGCTTTTCTACCCAGCCTTACTCCACTCATACATTGGACAGGTAAGAAAACAAATGCCAAACATTACAGGGATAGTTCACCCAAAAATGAAAACATTTACATTTACCTCTATGACTTTTTTTCTTTAAAGCACAATAAAAGATATTTAGATTTTTTTTTGTCCATACAGTGTTGACAGTGTTATACATCCATTTTCAAGTTGAACTATTCCTTTAAGAAAGATTATTTATTAGACTTCAGTTAATCTTTTTTTTTTTACTTTCCACCCTCAGTTCTGTACATCTTTGCAACAACTCCATCCAGAAGCATTTTCAACCAAGCCCAGATCGTAATCCTTCTCTGCCCGCTGAGTGCATGTGGTCATGTTCACAGTTCCGCTCCTGGTTGGCTGCTTCAGGCCGAGGTGACCTGTGGGAAGGGGTGGTGGTTCCAGGTATGCAGAAGGCTGTTATCCAAACTCTCTTGACTGCGCAGGATAGTGTGGAACCTCGCAAAGCCAGTTTTGAGCTTTATGGAGCTGACTTTATGCTGGGGCGGGATTTTCGACCTTGGCTTTTGGAGATAAATGCCAGCCCCACCATGGCACCCTCCACAGGAGTCACAGCTCAACTCTGCCCCGCTGTACAGGAAGACACTTTGCGGGTGGTGCTGGATCGACGATGTGACCGCAACACTCACACTGGCGGCTTTCAACTAATATACAAACAGGTACATGTGCAGAATATCAAGATCTGTATACTACTCATCAAAATATATATATTTTTTATAGTTCTAATGCTCACCAAGTTTGCATTTATTTGATTAAAATACAGTACAGTATAACTGTAAATTATTATTGCAATTAAAAATATGTTTTCTATTTTAATATATATATAAAATGAATTAATGTAATTTATTCCTGTGATGATAAAGCTGAATTTTCAGCAACCATTCTAATATGAGAATATTTTTGTGGAAACCATGATATATATTTTTTCATGATTCTTTGATAATTAAAAAAAAATGAAAGGAACAATGAAAATATTTGAAATATATATTTTTTGTAACAATATCTTTAATGTATACTATACAGCATCTGCTAAATGCATAAATTAAATGAAATAAATACTTTTTAAAAATAATTAAAAAGTTCTGATCGGATGGTAATTGTTTCTAATGTGGACATTTGTAATTTATAAAACTCATGGATTCGGATGGCGATTTATTCACAGTGGAGAAGGGAGTTCTGTGATCCTATGTACCCGGGAATGTCCTGATCACGTAGTCAGTCACATGATTGTAAATAAAGCGTCATATGGTTGGAATAACGAGAATTAATTAATATTTAAAAATATCTTATTTATTATTTAAAAATTTAAAATCTCCTGTTTAAAAATCTGAAAATAGACGTCCTATAGTTAAAATGGTTTTCTGTCTTGCATCTTACTGGTACCTCTCATAATAATGGATGTCATTCAAAAATGTGGAGATTCGCAGAAATAACTAAATGCATCCTCTTATTTACTTAAGGTACATGAAGCTGCTTGGTTTATATTTTCTTAAATGTGTATAAATGTGTATACTACACATTTTCAGATTGTATTGCATACCTATTGCTGCCATAATAATGACCATTTCAAATGTTTATGTATTTTTCTTCTCTTTGTTCCTAACGGCTCGCACCGTTGTGGTGGAGCAATTATGAAATCTTGTTCTTGTATACTTTTCAGCATTTCAGTAGCAAATATAGTGCAAACAGAGAACAGTCCAAATGATGATATCGAGACATGTGGCATTTGATAATTAAATAACTGCTTTTAAACAATTCAAAATGTATAGATTTTAAACAATGTGGGTAAAATGTAATTGTCTTAAAAATGTCAAAGAATGACTAACTTTATTTTCTATATGCAAAATATATTGTCTTTTTTTTCTTTTGCTTTTTTCTTTTGTCTTCAGGCAGCAGTAGAAGTTCCTCAGTATGTGGGAGTGAATCTTCTTGTAGAGGGGACTTCAATCAGGCGTCCTCGAGCCCCTGTTTATAAGCCTCTCATTCAGTCTCACCCTCATCTGCTATCAAAATCCAGCAGTCACAGGTCTTCCCTCATAAGCAGCCATTGCATTTCTGGTAAGGAGAATCAATCAGAAGAGGCAAAGAAGGCCTGGAGTACCCTCTCCTCCCGTAAAGTCATGTTAGAGAAATCTTTGATCTTTCATCGTAAACTGAGGAAACGTCCCCACAGACTTGTCTTACCCTCAACCTGTTGTGTCCTTCCCAACCCAGCAGAACTTCATCCGCAAAAACTCTCACTCACTCACGCTCAGCCCAATCACCCCCCCACACACAGGACACACAGCAACCTTCCATCCCTTTACCGTCCAACCCCATCACTGGATGTGATAAATCTACGTCCCAGACAAACACTTGCATCCAATCGCTACAAACATGAAATGCACACAGTCAATATATCTTATCAAGTCTTACACGTGCAGAAATACCTGCCACTAAACCATAGACAGGCCATAGACACTTTCACAGAAAGAGAAGGGCCAAAGTCATCCTGAGGAATCTTTTGGAGAAAGCGATTTCATTTATCAGATTAATATGACCTAAAAGGAATGAATATGTTTTAGATTGCATCAGTTTGTATTGTGAGTTTATCTTTCAGTGCACTGTTTTCAAACCCATATACCTTAACAATATACTGTCAGAAATAAGAAAGAGAACAGGATATTTAGTTGAGGATTACAGCACATTTTTTCCTAAGCAGTTATTTATATATATTTTAAAAGCTCATCATTTACTTTTTAAATCCTGAATTTTCTTCTAAAGGAGAGCTAATGCAGAATTTTGACTGTTCCCCTTACATATGATGGAGGCATACCTTGGCCAGGGCCTGTTAAGGTCCCAAAATGACCAAAAAGTACCATAAACACTTGACCTTACAACAGCTTTTAGAATTAATTTTGACTTTTTGGGTAATCTACTGTATCCCTATAAGATTGTTTCACAACCAAAAAAACACATCTTTAACGTAATACATGAGATTTAATGTGAGATATACAGTAGTACTATTATGAATGCCTATTTCTGTTTTATTTTGATATGAGAATCTTGACTGTAATATTAAGCTTAATGGTGATGGATTTTGTATTCTCCAGAAACAATCAAGATGCTTCATTTTAAGCTGTTCTTTGACAGTGCTACTTATTGGAAACACTAGTGACATTCTCAAAAAAAAAAAAAAAACACTAACAAAAAAAAAAGGTTGCTATTTGATTTAAGCTAAGTGAAAATAAGATTTTTTTAAACTCATTTGAACTATTATGGCGGTAAACCCTTTAACCATATTCACCACTAGATGGAGGTAGCATTCATCCTTTTAATGATGATGGCTTTTATAATGTGTTGATACAGTTTGGTATGCCATTATGTCAAAATGGCAGGGTTTTATGGACATTTTTGTGTATACTTGTTCATCCTGATCATCCACAATAAAAGGGAGCACTTGAAATCACCGAAATACTGTGATTTACAATCACTTACTGTATGTCTCGGCTGTTTTTTTTTTTTTTTTTACTTTACAAGTGCATGTGAGTTATATATTTTTTATTTATTATGATGTATTATTTTTAACTATTAATGTACATTTATATCAAGATAATTTCAGAATTTTTTGCATTTGATTGTAATTTAGAGACACTGCACTCAGTCACATATCTGAATAGGAGTAGCATGTAGTTAAAATCTTAAAGTAGCCTTTATGAGGGAATCATCTTGTAGCAAATCTGAAGTTCCCACTATCCACCAAGCTTGCATGGCAAAATGCTTGTTTTCCTTCACTTTATGATGTCTATAATATACCACATGGTTTATCCATATGGCAATAAATGTGTACAATACATACTGTAATAAGCATGGAATTTCACTTATATATATATATATATATATATATCGATATATATATATATATATATATATATATATATATATATATATATATATATAGACACACCACTTTCTCTGTCACACATGTTGGGCATCTGTGAACTCTGTGTAACCTACAGAGGCAAAACTATGCAGCACATTCAACCACAGCCATAAAAACACCTAGTGATACATTAGTCAGATATATTTTCCATATTCAGACCCATACATTTAAATAAGTCAAACACTTTACTAAATCTTTTATTTCTATGAATTATTTCAATTATGTTGTTCAAATAGTTTTTTTTTTTACTTATGTATACTTATATATATTTAGAGAGAAGAGAAATATTGAAGTATTCATGTTTCAGTAAGCCTAGTACATTTAAGTATCTCATACAAGCAAATCTTGACAATTTACAGAGCCAAAAAAAAAAAAACACAGGCATGTATTTGCACATTTTCTAACACTCCTGGAAGGATGTCTTGCTTTTCTAAATAGAGCTTAACCATCAGCGCTGGGATAATTGATTGAAAATCCATGTAATCAGCAAATGTCATCTCTCTGCTTTGCCTTTTCCTCTGAGATTCTTGACTGTCTTCCATGATGATTTGACAGAAGTTCTTTGGAAGTACTGCATAAAAAGTGTAAAAAGGCTGGAATGCCACGTCGGTGACCCATTGAGCTGTTAACTAAATAGGATGATTGATGGGTTAAGTGTAAAAGAAAGAAGAGCAAGACTAAAATAAAATCTTAAGCCTCTTACACTCTATGCATTCCACATGCCCAGGAGGAAAATGACAACTCGACAAGTATAAATGAACAGGATATTAGCAGGGTAGAATTGTTCAGTTTAGTGCTTAACATGCTTGCTTATCATGTTTAATCAGTATTGTCATCTGATGTTATTTTTTACATTACTGATTATTCAGTGGCATGAATATTTTTATTATATTTTATTATTTTTATATTTATTATTTTCCTTTTTATTTTTTATTAGCATGAAAAAAACTGAGATTTTAGGGGAGTTTAAGAAAGCTTAGGTCAAGGCTGATTCTTTTTCCGGTATTTCAGAATGACTACATTGTGTATTCAAGATTGCATGACAATAAAAGATAAAAACGATTAACTATAAATAGTAAAATGATATAAAGTCAGCAGTCCTGGGGCATCATGTCTTCTGAGTGACATAGGAACGCTCAGTGATTTATCATCTCTCTGACATATTAGCATCTGCCCTGTAACCACATTGCAAAATATGAACACGCGTGTCTATGTGCAATATGTGTGGCATGTGTGAGTTGTGTGTGTACCTGAATGCTGCGTGTGTGTGATTGGTCGTCATCATCACTGTATTTCTTCTGCTTCTCTATTAGAATAACCTCTGGTCAGTCAGTTATGTAGAGGTATAATTCAACTAATAAGGAAAATACTGTAAGTTACACTCAGTCCTAAATTTAATTAGAATATTAATGTACAACAGACAAAATGTCCATGAGAATCTTTGTTGTTATTATAGAGGTCACATGAGGAGACAGGAGTTTTTCATTACATCAGAGGCATAAATATAGTCTGTCTGTACATATGATGAACAGATGACAAGAAAAACACCTCAAGCTTCCTTGGATCTTAGTGGACAACTGAGAAGGAGTATTCAAAACTGTGCATTCACGAAAACTCATGTTAAACCTGGTGAACATGTACAGTCCTGCTCTCCAGCTATCTCATTACAATGCTGTTGATAAACTGTATATGTACAGTATCTCTACTGAGAATTTCCAACTTCTCAATATTTTAAATTACAATAAATCTCAAATTCTCAGCCCCTAGGGTTAGGGAAATGTAAAAGCTTGCCATGAGAAAGCATTGACCTTAATACACTACCAGGTGTTTGGAGACTCATATGTAGCTGTAAGTGTGCTGTTTGAGCAGGTAAAACATGAAGACATATTGCATTCATATGATCACCTGCTAAACTCCTCTACAGAGGGATGTTGCAGAGACCATATTTGCTTAAACTGACTCACTTTCTCATCTTTCAGCATCTCAGCTGACACTGAATGAACCTGTTCCCCTTTCCTGTCCTGAAGGAATGTGTGTGTGCTTGTGTATGTGTCAATGCCCCACCCTATTTTCTCACACACATTATTATATAGTAGAGCGACATCCTGCATCCTCTTTTAATTTCAGCTAAACAGTCCACGTATGACTTGGCTTATATTCATTGCTGCACATGTCTGTTTTTTAAAATGAGAATACATTCAACTCTTATATGCTTTTAAATATTGGTATATAATAATATTTAATATTTTCCTTTTAACAATAACAACAACAATTTATTAAACACTTATTAAAGCTATCTGACATCAATTTTGCATATCACTGTTCATTTAAAATGTAACAACATTGGGCTACCACTCCCTTTTAAGGCCCCCTAAAGTGTAACATAAACAGCTGCCTAATTTAAACCACAAACTTGTTCTACCACCTCTTTGTCACCCTGTCTAGACCTTTGTTTCCAGTGCAAGTCTAAGCCAGCCCTTCGAGAAAATCTGATGCCAATTGTCTTCTTATTCTTCTTATGTTTAGCATAATAAATCCATAAATAAACCCTAAACAGAATAAACACCTCCAAATATTGATTAATTTTGATTAAAGAGAGGGAAAACCAGTGAGATTTAACATTATGCCTTAAAAAGGATGGATGCCCTCTAGGCTTGGATTCCAGATGAGTGTGGACAGATGCTTGGGTGTGCCACAAATCTACACGTATGTGAGACAGAGAGACAGGAAGAAAGAGCAAGAGAGAGAAAGAGTATGGTTAATGTAAACCATATATGCTAAACAATGTGGTAACATGACAGATTCCGTTACCTTATCAAAATGTGACAGATTTGACAATCTCTTTGTTATTGCCTCAAAGTGACCCTGTAAACTTTTGGCTTTGGACCTTCTTTTAAAACTGCAGTATACTCGGTTCGTTAATCTCTGCTTCATGAACTCGGAACGATTCATCTGATCATTGGCAAATCATGTCTAATTTTGTTTTCTTTAAAGAATGGGAAATAACAGAAACGATTGTTATATGACAAATATAAATTAGAAGTGTGTCCCGCTTATTCTATTTATACTGTATCAGACGCTGTAATGTGTCGGCAGCAGGGAAAAATAACACATTTGATTATGAACGTACAATTTACCTGTGCAGGTAGGCCTCCAGCAAAAGCATAAGCGCGCGAGCACCGCTAACTCGTGATTTGATTGGCTGTCTTTGTGGGAAGGCGGGTGGCTCACGCACACTTCTGAAAGACTATACTGAGAAGAGAGTGAATGTCTAGGGATGATCTTTAAGTTAGCTGCGGGCGTCTGAACAAGTCCGGGCTGCAGTTACTTTCACTGCAGCAAACAGCACAACCAAGGAGATATGACTTTGTTCCTCTGCTCGTAGTCAATTAGAGGAGTTTTGCAGGCTGCATCGTTTTGAGGAGGGAAAGTCCATCGGCAGATGCACGCGCATTGCGCAGGAGCAGTTTGATAAAACTAAGTTATTTTCGCGTAATTCCTCGGACAAATACAGACTCATTGAAGGGAATTTGTCAGATCATGCATGATTAAGAAAACGTCGTTGACTGCTTTGCCTTGGTGACCCGTTTTGAGCGGTAAGTAGACGTCCGTTTGTGTTTAAATTAACGAAGCGCACTATTATTAGTGTTAGAGAGTCTGGAGTCAGTGATGGAATTCTGTTCAGCAATAGGCTATAACGCTGTAGGGGTCGCTGATTGGGACTGATTTAGGATCAGTTATAGAGCGCTGTCAGTTTTACGGCGCTTTAGGGCAGAAATTCTCTAAAAGTTACCTTTTGACCTCCATTGTCCCCCGTTCTCCGAAACCGTATTCAAAGACCGACCATGTAGGCTTAGATATTTTATCTCGTGTTATGATACAGAAGCGTATTGTTTTTTTTTATTAACAGAAAAGTGGTCAATAAATGAAAATAATTAACCAGGCTAATCTGAATTCCAAAATTTAGAGCACCTCTATGTTATTCCATAAAAAACAACAGTTGCTGATGGAGTAAATTTGAAATAATAAATATAATGTCTGTTTACAAGTTCATAGTTAACTTTTTAATTAAGCCAGATTTTAATTATTTTAAATCATTTTAGGGCGGGGCCCACTAGGGGGCCTCAGTAAAGGTTCAAAGGGGCCTAAAGATGACTATATAATTATATATATATATATATATATATTAGACAGATATTAAAATAAGCTTGTTTAAATTAGTGCATTTTAAAACATCTCAAATCTCACTGAGCATTTTATAATGAATATAGATTTTTCTAGTTTAGTTTCTAGTTTAGAAATACTTTATTGGGTACAAATTGTGATTTATTAACAAAATCTGGAAAAGTCATGGGGCGATTGATTATTGTTTATGACAGTGTGGGGTTCTTTCTTGGAGTCAAAGAGTTTGTGAACTAGTGATTCTGTGCTCAAATCAGTTATAGAATGCTACAGGGCCAGCAATTCAATGCTTTGAGATCAGTTATAATTTCAGTAAAACAACAGCCTGAGGTCAGTAACAGAGTTCTCTAGGGTCAGTGATAAAGTGCTTTAGGCTTGGGAAGAGAGAGGTGTCCGGACAGAGTGGTGACTCTTGAGTTTGAAGCAATAATGATTTATGTAAGTAATTCTAAGAGCTATGGAATGTCAGCTTACCTTACGGTTTATGGTTAATGCAGCTTAAAGGTGCAAAATCATAAAGTATGCCATGTAAAGTGATGCAGGTCTGATACAAATTACTGATTACTGGCATGATGCAAGCTTTATCTTGCAAAATATCACAATTCTTATTATTTGATAGAACAGATATGCTTCACATACTTCAGCCCATGAGATGTGTTAAAACATAATCACTGCATAATTACATATTTTATTTATATAAAACTGCTTGGGGTGTCCTTGGCTCCGGTGTAACAAACTCATTATCATTTAGGCTACCTGACATTACATGTGTATGTTTATTTAAATCCTGCAGGTCACAAGGAACTAAAACAGTAGAGAGAGTACAGATCAGAAACAAGATGAAAAAAAAAATCACAACATAAATCCGGTTCATGATTTGACCACATGTGCACCTGTTCCCATTTTTATAAAGAATGCTCTATGGTGAAAAAAGAAAACGATGAGGTGATTATGTGATGAAAGTGGAAAAGCAATATTTCTACATCAGCATAATAACATTTCCAAACTGCATGTTCAGGCAGAGGGGGGCGGGGCATGACCTTGGTTGAACTTGTGTGATTCGTCACTTTGGATATGTCACATTCAGTAGGCAGGGCTGGAGTGTCTAGGTTACCGTGGACACCTGTTGAGCATGCAAGCATGGCTGAGGAGTTGCTTGTGTTGAGTGACTACAGTGTCAGACTGTGAATGTTAGTGTCTGGGCTTTTCTTCTTGTATAAGAGAGTATAGTATGGATGTCATTATTGAGAACATCTGGAATGCTCTGTAGACTTTTCACTCAAGATTTCCTTCTTCTTACTAAGCCAAGACTTTCAAGACATTCTGAAATCATTTCAAGGACAATTCTAAATAATCAGCACCTTAAAGTGTACACGTGTTTGCCGATTTCTTGCTCAGCAATTTTAATGTCAATATACTGCTTCACTATACAGTAGAAAGCGTTTGGTTTGGGGCACATAACCAGTAACATCTGCGTGCCAGTCTCCATAGCTTCTTTGTTTCCTGATTAGACTGTAATACATATAGCATGTGAATTCAAGCATGTGAATGGAAATGCCTTGTCTGTATCTGGATACTCATATTTATAGAAGGCATGTGTTTCAGAACAGCACAATGTTCTACACTAATTCTTGGGGAATAGAATAGATTTAAAAATAAAATGTGTTTATTAAAATGTAGATTTTTACTGGTAGCTAAAAAAACACAAATTCCTAAACGACGATACATGCACTTCCCCATGCATTATAATTTTTTACAATTATTTTGGCTAATGGTTTATCTATTCATTTTTCCCTCAGACTTAAATACGCACTGTCTCAATTAATCCAGTAAATATTTTGTCTGTGTTTTGGTCAGAGTCAGATTGTTTTCTTTCTTTCTTTTGAAATGCACCCCCCCCCCCCCCAACAAGAAGATCTGTTTGTTTTTATTTTCTTGTCCTCTTATTTCTTTCTATTATTTTTTCTGTTCTGTTGTGTAGGGGAGAGACTGTAATGAAATAGTTGGCAGTGTGACCAGCAGACAGCCACTTTCCTTTTATGTGCTGAAGTAGTGACCTCTCATTATTTAATATTTTGAGGATGAACTCTAGTCATCATGTCAGGGGAGGAATGTTTTTAATTTCATTCCTGTTCCTTTTGGGACATCTTCTCCTGGCCATGAACTTTTCCTTTTTCTAAAACTGTTTGAAATTTGAAGGTTTTGGCTCACACATGAAGCATCAATTTAGAGGGAGAAATTAGAATAACACACACAACAAATCTCTTGTTAAAAATAAACTGGCCAAAAATTGGCCAACATGACAATATCAAAAATGGGTACCATGTATAAAACATTATCATTCTGAATCTGTATTTTAGAATGATTAAAAGTTTGAGTAGACTTACCTGCAGAACAGCAAGTGCTGTTCAGACATAGAAATTCAGCTCTATAACATTAGATATAGCTCACATGCATGCAAATGCCAAAAGGGGTAGTTCAACTAAAAAAAGAACATTCAATCATAGACTAATTAGTTGTCAGCAGCATTGCAAAATCCATGTTCAAGCTGACTACATCGGTAATGTCCCTGCTTGGGTGTTAGGTGGTGTTATGAGGTCAATTTCTGCATAAGAAAGAAAACCATATGCTTATAATGACATAAGTGTGTGAGTAAATAAGACAAGTCTTTTCATTTTTCAGTTATAGCCTTTAAGGATATGTTTTTACTCGCTATACTACAAGTTTCCCATTTTCAGTAAGGAGGCTTCAGTAAGCATAACGTTTTATAAATAGTAATTTGACTGTAACCTCTTCAAAAGAATAGAGAATAAAGTTTTTTTTTGTACTACAAATGATGGATACATGGTTGGATACCGTAAAAACATCAGTCAAAAAACATCTGTCATAACAGTCATAAAAGTCTTCTCCCAGCATCCACTTTATAGAGCTCAAGAATGTCTCTCTAATTCCTCAGACTTTTTTGTTTAGCCACACTGTAAAAAGCCTTTTATATTGTTTGAAAAAGTCAGGACTGAATAGGGCTGTCAAAATTGCTCAAAAATGACATTCGAATATTCCCTCTAAAAAAACCCAGAATTTTCGAATTATTCGAACATCTGGTGGCGCATGTTGTCAATGACGCGCATTACGTCAATAACAGTACAAAATAATACAAAGAGACATAACTACTTTTATAGGTAGTCTATTTAAGTTTAAACATATTTGACAACGTATTACCTACACAAAAACAAGGAAATCAACTAATGGCCAAGACTGCAGACCTCACGCTCTCTCACCCTCTCTGCGCATAACGGTTTAAATGAACAAACACATCTTTCAGTGCTGATCAAGAGTTTTGTGCAAGCAATTTAAGGTCGCGAATTCTGTCCCAAATATAGCAGGCTTCATTCAGTGATTGATACAAATATTATTAATATTAATTTAAGTTTTACAGCATATAGAACTGGCATTGAATGCTCAGAGCGAGCTGTGCTGTGGTAAACATGGAACTTTTCCTTGACATGAAATGATAAATAATCAAACCTTGCTTCCATTGCTGGACAGAACTCCCCGAAGCGTGCCCCATCCACGACACTGATCGGTCTCATGTCCTTACAAATGAACGAAATTAATTTATCCGTTATGGCCTCTTGTCATGTTGCAGACAAAGAGCTTGTGGCGGGCGATGCAAAGTAATGTTAAGTGTCAAGACGTGACTGATTAGCTGGAGTTCAACACATTATGCCATGCTCATTTGGGTGCACATTTTTGAGATGTAACCTCATGGTTGAATGGTATGCTAACTGTATCTTAAATAGCTTGCATACAACTTTATCTCGCGGGTCAACAATTTTACCTCGCTTTCTTTGCTGCGGTCGAGTTGGGCTCTGCACTTGCTGGCATCTTCCATGAAGACGCGTCAACTTTCAGCAGTGATGCTGTGCCAGACACAGTGCGACTCCTGTGAGGCTGTGACCTGTCCCTGAACCCTCAGGCACGCTAGCGCGCCCACTCGCAAAGCAGACAGCCACGCCTCTGCTACCGTGGGCGTTTTTTCCACATTTTTTTTTTTATTTGAATATTAATTTTCACCTTCGAAATTCGTTTTTTAAAAACTATTCGAATATATATTAGAATTTAGAATATTTGTTGACAGCCCTAGGACTGAACTGGGTTCACAAACAAAGAAGCAAACATATGCTATTGCATGTAATAATAAAAGTATTGCATTGAAATATGGCTCCATTGCAATGCTTTCTTGACCCCAGGTGTGCAATGATGCCACCTTAAAAAATTCTGTGCAACCACAGGTGTAACAGCAAGAGTAACGGAATGAACAGTGTGTAGATGGAGGAAGGGAGAGACTGATGTAGACAATCTGGCAGTTCATACTCAAATGTGGTTCAGTCAAGATACTTATAAATGCTATAATTACCCTTTTATGAATCACATAATGATGACGGTCGGTGTCCTTATAATTAATGCAAACAACACTGAGAGAAACAGAGACAGAGAGGGAGAGCGTTAAATGGGCAAATATGAAATCAAGAAAAATCATTTTTATTTTGACTCATATGTAGAAAAGCAACTAAATGGTTCCATGGTTTATATGAATATTCACAATAATCAATAATGTGACCCTATTATATATTGTGTAGAATACCATATTCTGTCTGTATGCTTCTACTTATGTTTTTATTGCCATAAAGGATTAAGCAAACTGTTGTTAACGTCATATAATTTAATTAATGGCACAAAAAAAAGGATCATGTCATTGGACAAGTTCACTCAGCTGAAAATAAAGTGCACAAAAAGTCCCACATGTGCTTATGGGGGAAGTTTGATTGTTTAGATGCATGTTTAGCCTGTTTGTCTGTGTATTTATGTGTGTTCCGGACAGACATGTCTTTTACAGTGCTTTAAGGTTTTTTGGAGTCTGGGTATTTTTAAAGTGGTTTAAAAAAATTAACATAGTGGCATTTTGAGATTTGAAAACCAAGTTTAATTGCCAATTAAAAGTCTTCACAAAGAAGAAAATATAGAAAATATATATAAAAATCTGTACATACTTAGTTATAGGGATCCACCGGTCATGATTTTTCATGGCCGATTTCGATACCATTTTTTTACAAGCAAACTGGCCGATTCCGATACCGATTTCCGATTTTTTTTCTTTAAGCAACAAACAAGAAAGAAGGAAAGTATACATAAACAAGATGTTCATGTGGTATTTAATAGGCCAAACTGGCTTTTGGCTATTGAAAATAAAAACTGAACCATCTGAAATTAACGGCAGTAACTGCACAGTAAGTAGCCTACATTCAATACAAACATAGATTGTACAGACATCAGCATTTAGCTTTTGTTTTTGAATTGGGTTGAAACTATATAGAACTGGCCTTAAATGAAAAGATAAACTGTAACCATGTGAAATTAAAGGCAATAACTGCATAATTCTACAGTCCAATATTGAGGAAAAGCTCAATAAGATGTTTCTTAATCAGCATTCAGTATTTGTTTTAGTTTTTAAATTTGATAAAAAAAAATAAAAAAGGTATTTACCAGTGAAACTAAATAAAAGTATGATATATAAATTATTCCAAAATGTTAAAATCAAATAAAGTTGGTGCAAATAAAACAAAGATAAAAAAATAAAAAAAATTAGGATAATGATTCACATCTATATTTTTTTTACTTGAGCAAATGAAAAATAACTATTGGCTCAAGTTAAAAGAAATAGAAGTGAATCATTACCCTAAATTTTTTTAACTGAATAAATGAAACACTTTTTTTTTCAGTGTGCTACAGCAGGTCATTTTTAAATCAAATTAAGTCAATGTAATTTTAAGGTAAAATAAAAATAATCATCCTAATGCATCATCCTAAACCGTCCGGTTCCGATTTATGGCCGGTGTTTTATGTGCATCTCTGTTTGTTTGTGAGTTTTTAACCTTGTTTTTAATCGGGCCATTTTTCAGAGCAGTCATTGTTGAGTGCAGACCAGTCTGGCTCCAAATGTGGACCACGATTTCCTCTCTTTATAAAATCAAAAACAGACCAGTCTGCTGGAAATATATTTTTAAAATAATATATGTGAAAGCACAAAACTGACTCATCATTCATGTTTAGACTACTTCCGTTGAAAAGGAACAGCAAAATCCCACATATTTTCCCTCATGAAAAATTACATTCAAAAAAGTAGTAAAAGTGCTTGTGTAAGACCGTATCTGTGTAATGTGTAAAGCATGCAAATGCTCAGCATGCTCAGATGTTTATGGTATCTGGGCACTCAGTTCACCCGGAGGAGGAACATTATGTTACTGCTACTTAAGCTGAAAACAGTACAGAAACAGTGCTAACAGAATAATAGATTTTTGGTTTAGATTACCATTTTTACACACATATTGTTCTATTCTTGTGTGTCATTATGTGTAGGATTTGAAAATGGGGTGCCTGCTGCAGTGGACCGCAGTGCTGTTTGCTGTGTTGCTGTTTCTCCCATCACGGTCTACAGCTCAAGGTAAAGAGTAATGTACTATTTCAGGAAGTGCCATTCAAATTAACATGTATAGTGGAGCTATATTAATTTATCTGCAGCGTGTGCAGTTTTCATTTAGCATATTTCATATTGCAATATCAGTTCACTGAATATTTCCTCTTTGATGAAATTGAAGACATCTGTAAACTAGTTTGAGGCATGTAAGAAAGTCACAATATCAGAGTTAAGTTAATCTTTAACATCATAAACATTATTTTATGTTTTAGCATTTATTTAATTAATTTATTTTAAATTCATTATTTTATCAATATTTTTAAATAATGGACTTTATACTGATATACCAATTATAAATTTTCATGTTATGGTCAAAAAACAAAAAAGTCCAGTATTAAAAATGTACAGTATACTATTTAAAAAATTATAAATAATAAACACTAAGAAGTAAAAAAAGATTTATTAGTCATTTCAAAATTGCCTAAAGAAATAAGTCTGTTTGAATGAAAAACAAAGTAGTATTAGTTACATTGCTTAAAATGATATATTTTATTACTTGTTTACCTTAAACACACATAGTTCAGCACATTATTATCATTATTTGTATTATTAAATAATATTTCAACATTATTATTTAATTGTAACTGATACTGATAAGTTGTTGATATATTTTCATGTTATGGCCAACAACCGAAAAATGGCAGATATAAAAAAATGTATACTATTTGAAGAGATTAAATAAAACACACTAAAAAAAATCAGTTGTTAGCATTCTAACAGTACAGTATGAAAAAGAATGTTCATTAATCACTTCAAAAAGTCTGTTTGAATGAAAATCAAATTATTGTAGCATTATAATAACTTTCACTTATTTTAATTAATTATTATAACTATTATAATTATATTTTATGCATTTTTATCCACTAACACACACCTAGATTGGCATGCAGTATGTAATATAAATCAGTACAGATAAATCCAATACAGATTAAAACAAAACAAAACATGCAGTTCTCATTCTGGCTGTTTCCCATCATGCCCTATCAAAATGCAGTGATCGAATCAAACACAGAAAGTTAATTAGTTTGTTACCTTAAGGGCATTAATTCATGTAGCCGGTGAGTCACACAGAGTCATTGATACAACTGTGTAAAGTAGAGATGGGACACCAGCTGCTGAATAAATGGGCCCAGATGTTTTGTTTGCTTGAAGTGGCTTTGCAGTCCGGGTGGCAATGGTCATTTCCTGTGTGTCTTCTCATCCTGATCCTTTCCTAATCCTTCACTGAATACATGAATTGAATAGGCCACAGATGCAAATGTTTATGGAAAAACTGAAGTTTAAGTTCACAGTTTTATTTGTCACATACACAATGGTACACAGTAAAATGTTTTGTCTAGCCTTCAAGAAAATGTCTATGTGCAAAATAAAAATAATTAAAGTTTAAGCAAAGAAGAATATGGATTTAGAAGAAAATAAACAATATCACTCCTGTATTTTTTTTATTACTGTTAATAATTTTGCTTGACCCATTTTTGTTAACGCTAGTCTAATTTTGGCTGCACTGATGAAAGCATTTTGTATTTGTAATAATGAAAACCCACATTTTCAGACTTAAAAGACTTCTACTCTAAATATTTGTAAATATATCTCTTTTACAGTGGAAAGGTCACAATTCTGCATATTTATATCTTTGTGTCAGTATTAACTGTTTATTTTTTCCTGTTGACAGGCCAGTGCAGTAATGTTGTTGCAGCAGACATTGTGTTCCTGGTGGATGGATCATCCAGTATTGGTCGGGCCAATTTTGTATTGGTCAAGAATTTCATGGCAGGGATTGTCAAACCCTTTGCCAGAGCGGTAGGACCCAGTGGCATCCGTTTTGGAACCATACAGTACAGCGATACTGCCAGGTCTGTGAAACTTTATGTGCTTGTATACAGTAATTGATGTGCTGTGTACTTAAGTCATGTTTACCAGAGAAATAATAAAAAAGGAATTAATTCATATTTGTATTGTATTTTATTTTTGCTGATTTATTTTATTTTTATTGATTTTATTGATTTATTTGAAATATATTGCTGAAGTGCATAAAATATAATTATAATAGTTATAATAATTAAGATAGTCTTTCCCCATCCAAGCAGACAGGAGCTGTACTTGCATGCATATTACCTATGTAGATAAAAAATAGGTGCTTGGGGGCATTGCCAAAAGACCTGCAGAGTGAATGGGAGAGTTTCTGCATTTTACTTAAATTTCCACCTCATATTGTATGTAAGTAATACATATGGTGTGTTATGATAATACAAATGCACTTATTTTTTGAGTTAAACAAACTGAATAAGTTAAGGTGATATTTGATTTGCCAAACTTGTCGATAGGCAAGTTGATAGGCCTACATTCCAGATGTGAATTGAGTCTGATGCATCTTGCTCATCATAGCAATGTGTAAACTCTATAAAAAAACTATTAAACTATTAAAAATCAGTAGATGAGTATGTAGTGTTGTTGATATTGTTGTGTTGTAGTTGTTCGAAGTAAAATCTTGTGTAATCTATTTTTGTAAACAGCTTTGCAGAAGTGGAGTTTGCAGGTTTCAAGTTCTTTGAATATTCAGTATTGAACATATGATTGTAAACAGTGTCTTTGTGTTTGATGAGGGGGCTGCACATATTTTATTTAATATGAACTTTTACTTTGTTGATTATAGATCATAGTGTATTTTTTGATACTCAGGGTGGAGTTTACATTTACTACATACCTGAATGGAACTGAGCTCATAACTGCCATAGAGAATATCAACTATAAAGGTGGAAACACGCGGACTGGAGCTGGCCTCAAATACATCGCAGACAACTTCTTCAGCCCTGCCTCTATCAGAGATGTACCCAAGGTGAGCTGGATATTACAACACATTGTGTGTCATGAATTTTGCAATCAACAAGCACTTACTTAGCATTTGCACACTATGCACACTATTTTTCAAAAGTTTTGAATTGATCACTAAATTAAATTGATCAACCATTACAGTAAAAATTTTTTATAAAATATTAAAATTTTCGAAAAAACAAAATGCTATTCTTTTGATATTTCTGTTTATCGAAGAATCCTGATTAAATTGTTTCACAGTTTACACAGAAATATTAGTCAACAGATCTGTTTTCAAAATTGATAAAAAGAAGAAATGTTTTTTTGAATAACAAATTACATATTAAAATTACTTCTAAAAGATCATGTGGCACTGAAGACTGGAGTAAAAAGACTGCTTAAAAGTCACCACAGGAATAAATTACATTTTAAAATGTATTAAAATATAAAAAGTTATTTTTAATTGTAATATTTCACAATATTACTGTTTTTACTGTATTATTAATCAAATAAATGCAGCCTGGGTGACTATAAGAGACTACATTCAGAAACATTAAAAGAAATCCCACTGACCCCAAACTGTTCATTCATTCGGTGTATAAAATAATACTTAAGTTTAGCATATACTTTATTGACTCGTCAGACTTTCTTTCATTGTTTCAGATCACTATTCTCATTACTGATGGTAAATCTCAGGACAGTGTGCAGGAGCCTTCTCAAAAACTACGTAGTCTCGGAGTCAAAGTATTTGCAGTGGGTAAGAAATGTGTTATGTAGAGTATTTAGCCACCATTATAAGTTGATTATGCTGTGGGCTGTAGACAGATTAAAAGTTAAATAAAAAAAGATTTAAAAAATTTTATGGTTGCTTTTTTTTCTATCTTGGCATTTCTCAGGTATTAAGAGTGCAGATCCAACTGAGCTGAATCTCATTGCCTCTCCTCCTCAAAATGAATTCACCTCTCAGATTGGGAACTTCAGAGCTCTCAGCTCTTTGCTGCCCCTAGTGTCTCGACGTGTGTGTACAACAAGTGGAGGCTCCTACTCAAGCGATGGTTAGTGTACTGTAATTGCTGCCTCAAAGTTTCTATTTTCTGTCACAAAGGGAGTTGATGTATATTTTTCCTCTAGATGGCGCTTGTGTACTTCAGCACTAATTTACTTAATCTACTTTTGATTAGTTCATTTTGTATAATTTTATATTTAGTTTATTTTTTCATGTTTATTGTGATTTATATACTCAACTGTTGTTTATTTGAGCAAGATTGAATCTTTCTAAGAGTTTCTTGATTATATTTTATTTTATTCCCAACATGCTTTTGTATGTCACATCCTGTTTTGTCATCCACATGAAGAGATGGAACGATGTAATTAATCATCGCAAAATTTAAAGGTGTTTTTCTGTATAATCGTAAGTCATCTGATCAAGAATCTTCCAAGATATAATCATCTCTTAGCACACAAGCAGGCAAAAGTGGTATGTGGATGTATTTTCTGTTTATTTACGAGTTTAATGTGATGTGTGTTTTACATGTAACTGAATGTGTGACTGGTGTTTGTTGTATATTTTGTCCTTTTTACTCAATTCTACTGTGTTGATGTTGATGTCGCTGTCTATGTTAGGCATCTATATCGATGAGTGCATTAAACATCTGTGAAGAAAGGAACCTCAGCCTTCGCATTGTGACTAAAGGCGGGCGTACACGGTGCGTTTTTTGCTGTCGTACGAGTTCGCATGCGATTTTTTTTCAATCGTGTGGAAATCGCGTATGCTCGTATGGTCGCGGCTCGTATCATTTGCGATGAATTACGAGCCGAGCAGAGTGGCTTACGAGCACTTCCCGACCTCCCGATCATTTTTAAACATGTCTAAAAAGTTTGTGAGCTATCGGTTTGAATTCGTGACATGTGTGCAGTTGAACGAGCCGATTTGTTGATTTATCTGAAGTTGACCAATCACAAACTAGAAAAACCACAGAAGAAGAAACACGAACAGGGCAGAGCCATGGCGAATGTGGACTATTGACCAGGAGGATAAACTCGCTGAAGTCTGACAGGAACAGCGAGCGCTGTATGATGTTTCTAGCAACGTGTACCATGCTTTTTAGTTCTCTCTCTCTCGCGCTCTCTCTCTCTCTCTCTCTCTCTCTCTCTCTCTCTCTCTCACACACGCATTATGTAGTTTACAGGGACTCTCCATAGACGTAACGGTATTCTATACTGTATATCCCCATACACTACCTCTATCCATTACGGAAATTTTTTTAAAGCCATTTGGTTTACGAGGGCACAGGAATTGTCCTCACAAACCATGTTTACATTGTAATACCGATTTCAGATATTTATAAACCTACAAGAACACACACACACAGGGTGACCAAACGTCCCGGTTTCCTATTGCTGAAAAATAACATGTACGTGTAGGAAACAGTCACGGCTTGTATCAATATTGTATATGCAGTTATGGGAGAGGGAGAGCAGTTATATTAGGCGCTTTCGACTTGAAGCAGCGCTGCACAGAATGACATCTCCTGTATGGCATCAAGGTACCGCGAGAGCGATTCGAATGCATTGGATATGTGTGCTCTCTTAGCGCTCTCGCGGTACTTTAATGTCATACCTTCTGTGCTTGCAGCGGTGCTTCAAGTCGAACGCGTCTATCAACTTCGTGCGATTGCTTCTGGAATTCGCAGGTTTTAAAATCGTGTCGTATATCATCTCGTCCGTACGAACTCACTCGTGCCATGTGCGTGGACATACGGTCTTCCGACCATCCGAATTCGCACCGGGTACGCCCGCCTTAAGGGCGGCATAGTAGAACACTTCACTGCATCGGTGAAGGCCTAGATCATCAGATGGTAAAGCTGAATGAGAAAGTCGGCCAGCAAGAGGCGCTGCATATTGGATAAGGGAAAGATTCAAAGATTGCAATTGACTGTCTGAAGAAACCAGTGGGCAAGTAAAGGCTGAACAAGCAAGCACTAGTTAGTGACTTGGAAGCAGCACAAAGTCTTGTGAACTGGGCTAAAGTTTCAATTGCACTGGTATTTCCATCATGTTCATTCCAAAATAAAGTTAGACATTTTCCTAATATCGGCTTGCTTATTAAGAAACTTTAAGGACTCTAGACTGAACAATCTGAAAAGAAGCTTTGAACAGAAGTATAGAAGATGGAAGTATCACATCAATGGGTTGAAAAGAGCCATGAAGAACAATGATGATGCAGATTTGATTTCTTAGGTTGTGAGAACCATTAATGTCATTCAGTCTGAGGTTGACCATATTTATGGTGACATAAGAAGCCTCACAAGCCCCGAGACAGAAATTCAGAGAAAAAATTACACTTGTCTTGCCATTACTAGCACAGCAACTAAAAAAGACAAAACATTTTCTTTGTGGAGATCCTGAGGACATACCCTGGCCTGATTTAGATTCAGTGTTTGAAGCCACTGTGTCCAGCATCATCTCTGCAACTTCCACTAAGTCAAAGTCTGTTTCTAAGATGTCCAGTCAGTCTTCCCATGATTCCTTGCAGAAAAGACAAGAAGCAGCGGCTGAAGTAGCAGCTACAAATGAGGTGATTAAAATAATGAAGACACAGCATCAATATGAAGAGGAAATCAGGAAACTTGAGGCAGAGGATAAAAGGTTAGCGGCCGAGAGAGAAGCTCAAGAAAGGGAAATGGAAGCAGAGAATGCAAGAAAAAGGGCCCAATTTATCTCAGAAAGTAATGTCAGAAAAATAAAGTTGGAAGAGAAGAAAAAGGAAGTAGAACGATTGGAAGAATTAAAAAGACATAATGCAGCACAAGCAAGGCTACAAGTTTATACTGAAAGCACTGAAGAGGATGAGGAAAAAATGCGTTCTGTTCCTCTTCAACAAAAACAAGACTATCTCTCTCAACCAAACCAACACTCTTATTCTCCTCAAAGGTTTCCAGTCATTCAAGCTCATGTATCTCAGTCAGATGCATTAGCTTCTCCCAATGAAGCCTCTAATGACCTTGTGAAGGCACTTGCTGAAGCTATTACAGCCAATAGGATTCCAATTCCAGAACCTGCTGTTTTCTCAGGGGAACCTATGAAGTATAATGATTGGAAACTGTCTTTTCAGACGTTAATTGATCGCAAGAACTTACCAGCCCAAGAAAAGCTCTTCTTTCTACGCAAGTATGTAAGTGGTCCAGCCAAGAAAGCTATTGAAGGACACTTTCTGGTTGGAACAGAAGCAGCTTACACGGCTGCCTGGAACATACTTGAAGACAGGTTTGGCCATCCATTTGTAGTTGGCAAGTCATACCGCGACAAAATACAGTCATGGCACAAAATTGCTAACAAGGATAGCAAGGACCTCCAGGAATTTGTAGATTCTTTGAGCAGCGTTGAATCAGCCATGCCTTATGTTCAAGGTTTACAAGCTCTGAATGACTGCGTTGAAAATCAAAGGATATCAGCTAAATTGCCAGAGTGGTTGAGTTCACGGTGGAATAGAGCAGTCACTAAATTCCAAGATGAATATAAAAGATTCCCTGATTTTAAATACTTCGTTGAAATTCTTAACAAGGAAGCTAGAATTGCATGCAATCCTATCACTTCACTGCAAGCAATAAAGCCAGTAGAGCAATAGAGATTCAAGCAACCTGATCAAGATCACTCCAAGTTTCAACGAAATCGCAACTCAAGTGCTAAGACATTCACTACTAGCACCAGTGAAAAGACTAGCATCACGTGTGTCTTTTATAAGAGACATGGCCACACTCTTCATAAGTGTCGCAAGATTATGGAAAGACCAGTTGAAGAAAGACTGAAGTTTGTACAGTCTGAGAAATTGTGCTTTGGCTGGTCATAACTCTAAAGGCTGCACCTTTAGGAGTATGTGTGAAAAATGTGAGAAGTTTCATCCAATGTGCTTACATCAGGATCGGGTACATAAAGACCCAGGACAAAGAGTTAGACTCAGTCAAGGGCTAATCAAGTCTCTGCAGACAGAACAACTAAATCACAGAGGATACAAGTGTCTATGCCTGTGACTTCAAACAGAGTGGTTCAAGAAAATAATGGCACTTATACTTCATCCATTGTTCCAGTATGTGTTTCAAATACAGCTGAACTAAGGAAGGAGATTTTAGTGTACACCTTACTTGATACCCAAAGTGACACCACTTTCATTCTAAAGGATTTAGCTGAGACACTTGATATTAAAAAGGATCCAGTCAAACTCAAGATTTCTACAATAACTTCCAAGACAAAGGTTGTGTCCAGTCACAAATTGAATGGACTACAAGTAAGAGGCATCAAGTCTGAAGTGAAAATCCAACTTCCGATGACCTACACTAGAGACTACATACCTGTCAATAGATCTCATATTCCCACATGTGAAACTGCAAAGAACTGGCCTCATCTAGAACATCTAGCAGATGAAATGGCTCCTGCACTTGATTGTGAAGTAGGTCTGTTAATAGGCTATAACTGTCCTCAAGCCTTACTTCCCAGAGATGTTCTCAGTGGTGATGACGACCAGCCATTTGCACAAGGAAGATAGGGTACAACCAGTACATTGGTGATTATGAAGATGAAATAGGGTTGAGTCATAGGATTATACTGAAGCAAGTTCTATCAGCTGGTGAACCATCTCACAAGCTCAAGTCTGAACTCTGCTTCGTAAACAGGAACAAGGTTAAGGAGATGATCACTCCAGCAGAGATACTTAAGGTTTTTGAGTCTGACTTTGTTGAAAGGAATAATGAGGAAGTCTCTGCGTCACAAGAAGACCTAAGGTTTTTGGCAAAGTTAAACGAAGGCATTAAACTAATGCAAGATGGGCACTATCTAATGCCATTGCCGTTTAAGGGCGAGAGACCGGACTTGCCAAACAGCAAAGCGTGTGCAGAGCATTGACTTAAATCCTTAAAGAAGCATTTAAAGATGAATAAGCAGTACCACAAGGACCACCTGGCTTTTATGAAGGACATAATAGAAAGAGGCGATGCTGAAAAGGTCCCAGAGATGGAGTTAAGCAATCAACCAGCATGATATATCCCTCACCATGGGGTTTACAACCCGCAAAAGCCAGGCAAGATTTGCATTGTCTTTTATTGCTCTGCAAGATTTCAGAATACTTCTCTGAATGACCGTCTACTGACTGGACCTGACCTCACAAATACCCTTGTTGGGGTCTTGTGTCGTTTCCGGAAAGGGCAAGTAGCCATCATGTGTGATGTGGAACGTATGTTCCATCAGTTTTATGTTGTCCCAAAGGATCGGGACTACCTCAGGTTCTTGTGGTGGGAAGAAGGCAACATGGAAGCACCACCATCAGTTTTTCGCATGAAGGTCCACTTGTTTGGAGCTGCCTCCTCGCCTGGATGTGCAAACTTCGGGCTCAAGTACCTCGCCTCACAAGGTGAAGGCAAGTTTAATCAAGCCACAGTGAAGTTTATACAACGTAATTTTTATGTTGACGATGGCTTAGCAAGTGTGGACACTGAAGCAGAGGCAATCCTGCTTGTAAAAAGAAGCCAGGGATCTCTGCAATACCGGGAAGCCGCACTTGCACAAATTCATCACCAACAGCAAGAAGGTAACTGCCACAATTCCAAAGGAGGAATGTACTGAAATTGCAACTGACTTTGACTTGGCCCTAGGAGAACCGAAAATAGAAAGGGCGCTCGGAGTCCATTGGTGCATAGCTTCAGATGAGTTCCATTTCAGAGTACTAGTAAATGAAAATCCTTTCACCAGAAGAGGTGTGCTGTCTACAGTTGCTTTCATTTTTGATCCTCTTGGATTCGTCGCTCCCTTCATTTTAGTTGGAAAAAGAATCATACAAAGGATGTGTAAAGACAGGCTGGGATGAACCACTTCCTGATGACCTCAAGCCGCATTGGGAAGCATGGCTGCGAGACCTCCATAACCTGTCTTCAGTAAAGATACCACGCTGTTATGTGCCATTAAAATACAAGGATGTTCAGCAATATGAGCTACACCATTTCTCGGATGCCAGTGTGTCCGGCTATGGAGTATGTTCATACCTCAGATCTGTGACTAAGTCTGGAGAAGTCTATTGCACTCTTGTTATGGGTAAAGCTAGGGTTGCCCCAACAAAAGTAACAACAATTCTCAGACTGGAGCTCTCAGCTGCTGTGGTCGCTACAAGAACTGGCAATCTGATCAAAAGAGAGCTAGATTTGGATGGCATTCATGAATACTACTGGACCGACTCCAAGGTTATTCTTGGTTATATTAACAATGATGCACGACGGTTTCATGTATTTGTAGCCAACCGAATTCAGCAGGTCAGGACAAGCACTGAGCCTAGTCAATGGAGATACGTTGCTTCAGATCAAAACCCAGCTGACCACGCCTCTTGGGGGTTCACCGTAAAGGAACTCATGGGATCGAACTGGTTTACTGGTCCAAGTTTCTTATGGCAAAGAGAAATTCCTAAGGAGGACATTACAGTGGGAGAAGTTGATGAGGAAGACCCAGAACTCAAAAAGGTACAGGTTCTTACACCAAGGCAAAGGAAAAGTGGTCTCTGTCAGATCAACTGCAGAAGTTTTCAGATTGGAAGAGGGCAGTGAAGGCTGTAGCGAGACTCAAACTTTGTGCAAGGAGTGTAAATGGTTTAGTAGAAAGATCCAGTGAAGCCACAACACTTGAAGAAAGAAAGGATGCTGAGCAATTCATTATTTGTACAGTCCAAAAAGAAGTGTTCAGAGATTAAATCAAATCTCTAAGAAAAAGGAAGGAAGTTAATTCAGGTCAGTTCAATAAGCTGCACAAGTTAAGTCCATTTATTAATGATCATGATATCTTACGAGTGGGAGGAAGACTGACTCAGGCTGAGCATCACCCTCATGTCAAGCATCCGGCCATTCTTCCTAAGGGTCATCATGTATCTCGTCTACTCCTAAAACACTTCCATGAGAAGGTGCAACATCAAGGTCGTGGCATGACTATTAATGAAATCCGCTCCAATGGTATTTGGATTCTGGGATGCAGTAGTGAAGTGTCATCTCACATCTACAAATGTATTAAGTGTAGGAAGCTAAGGAAATGCATTCAGGAGCAAAGGATGGCTGACCTGCCACTAGAAAGGATGGAAGCTACTCCTCCATTTGTTTTATAGTGGCATGGACTGCTTCGGACCATTGTGACGACTGGGTGAAGGAGGAGCTGGAAACAAGTGAGAGTAAAACAGTTTAATGAATATGAAACAGACAAACAAGGATACAACACGATGCTGGGAAGACGACAATCCAAGACGGCGGTGAGGAATCCGGATGGTGACAGTGAGAAGGCAGCAGGAGAGGATGGCACAGGAACTGCGGGGAATTGAGCCGAAGGTAAGTCGTGATGCTTTGTGGAAGTGGGGAGAGTGGATGAGGTTCCGGGGGAAGACACGGACATCCAACGCAAACAACACAGAAGCAAGAGACAGAGATCAGACATGAAACAACGTTCTCACAAACACAAGACATGAGACAAGCCAATATATAGGGAGTGTGTAATGAGTGACAGCTGCTGCTGATGACAATTAACGGAGACGCCCACAAACTAATCAGTGCAGACGCGAAACACACAGACTTCACCACAAAGTGTAAAACCCAGAGATCACAGTTTACCAACAGTGACAACCATTCTATATTAAAGTGGGAAGAAGAGAGTTGAAGAGATACGGACTCTAGTTCACTTGCATGTGCTCACGAGCTGTTCATCTTGAGGTGCTAGATGATCTTAGCACTGATGCTTTTCTTAATGCACTGCGATGTTTCATTGTGATACGTGGCAATGTAAGTCAGCTGCATAGTGATCAAGGTACCAACTTTATCGGTGTAAAGGGAGAGTTCCTAGATTTGATGAAGGGAATGGACCGAGAGCGTGTGAAAGAGTTAGGCTGTACCTTCGTTATGAACCCGCCTGCTTCCAGTCACATGGGTGGTGTCTGGGAGAGACAGATCCGGACTGTAAGGAGTGTTCTGACATCCGTTCTAGACCAGTCTGCAGAAAGACTGGACACTTCTACCTTAAAAACATTCATGTATGAAGTAATGGCGATTGTAAATAGTCGACCATTGACCTCAGAACACCTCAATGACCCTGTGGGACCATAACCATTGACGCCGAATAATATACTAACAATGAAGTCCACTATCATTGCACCACCTCCTGGAGAGTTTGTAAGGGAGGATCTCTATCTTCAGAAGAGATGGAAAAGAGTTCAGTATCTGGCGACTAAGTTTTGGACCAGGTGGAGAAAGGAATATCTGTTGAATTTGCAGCAGAGAAGTAAGTGGAACAAGAGCAGGAGAAACACTAAGATAAATTATATTGTTCTGCTCCAAGATGACTTGGCACCAAGAAATCAGTGGAAACTTGCCAAAGTGATAGAAGTGTTTCCAGGAGCTGATGGTAGGGTGAGAAGACTTAAACTACTTGTTAGTAATGAAACACTGGATAGCAAAGTTGCACGCACAAGCAAGTTAGTTTATCTAGAAAGACCCATACACAAAACAGTGTTATTACTTGAAGCTGATTAAAGGGTTACGTTTGATGGGTGTATACTTAACGTGTACAAAATACCCCTTTGAATGTTAAGTTCATCATGTGTTACTTGAGTATTCATAATTACTATTAGGAATCACACATAGCGTGATGGTGGGAGTGTAATTGCTGCCTCAAAGTTTCTATTTTCTGTCACAAAGGGAGTTGATGTATATTTCCTCTAGATGGCGCTTGTGTACTTCAGCACTAATTTACTTAATCTACTTTTGATTAGTTCAGTTTGTATAATTTTATATTTAGTTTATTTTTTCATGTTTATTGTGATTTCTTTAGTCAACTGTTGTTTATTTGAGCAAGATTGAATATTTCGAAGAGTTTCTTGATTTTATTTTATTTTATTCCCAACATGCTTTTGTATGTCACTTCCTGTTTTGTCATCCACATGAAGAGATGGAACGATGTAATTAATCATCGCAAAATTAAAAGGTGTTTTTCTGTATAATCGTAAGTCATCTGATCAAGAATCTTCCAAGATATAATCCTCTTAGCACACAAGCAGGCAAAAGTGGTATGTGGAGGTATTTTCTGTTTATTTACGAGTTTAATGTGATGTGTGTTTTACATGTAACTGAATGTGTGACTGGTGTTTGTTGTATATTTTGTCCTTTTTACTCAGTTCTACGGTGTTGATGTTGATGTCGCTGTCTATGTTTGGCATCTATATCGATGAGTGCATTAAACATCTGTGAAGAAAGGAACCTCAGCCTTCGCATTGTGACTAAGGGCGGCATATATAGCCTGACGTACAGTAGACGCTCAATGCAATTAAATTCAAGAATATCATTATATTTGAAGTTTTATTAAAATTTTATTTTTCACTTAGAACTTTTATATTTAAATGCTTTAAAGGAACACTCCACTTTTTTTGAAAAATATTTCCATTCAGCCAATCTCCGGGTCTGGTGGTAGCACTTTTTTAGCTTAGCTCAGCATAGATCATTTAATCTGATTAGAAAGTTAGCATCTCGCTCAAAAATGACCAAACAGTTTCTATATTTTTCCTATTTAAAACTGGACTCTTCTGTAGTTACATCGTGTTCTAAGACCGATGGAAAATGAAAAGTTGCGATTTTCTAGGCTGATATGGCTAGGAAATATACTTTCATTCTGGTGTAATAATCAAGGAACTTTGCTGCCATACCATCGGTGCAGCAGGTGCAATGATATTACACAGCATGAATTTGGTCATTTTTGAGCAAGATGCTAATGGTATAATCCGATCTATGTTAAGCTAAGCTAAAAGTGCTACCGCCAGATCCGGATCTCGGCTGAATGGATTCGAAAACGGTAAAACTCAACTATTTAACTCTAGGGGAGTTGGAAAATGAGCCTATTTTTTTTTCTTTTTTAAAGTGTGTTTAATTGATCCTGCTAAATTCAAATAATTGATTTGTGTTACTGTTTCTCCATTAGAGGCCTATAGTGGTCCATCAGACTTGCAGTTTTCAGGTGAGACCACCAATTTACTGAGTTTTCGATGGACATCTGCTGGAGGGCCTGTAAGTGGCTATGTGGTTCAGTATAGGCCCCTATCTGGCCTGGGTCAGCCAATCACAGCAGAGCTTCGACAGGTGAAAAGAATATTCAACATAAATGACTATTGCTTTTTTGCAGACTAAATGGGGAATGGGATAAACGGGTAAATGGGATACAAATGATTTAAGTGATAAAACCTGAGGAAGACTCAAAAACATTACCTTCTGTTCTTAATCTAGCCACTTAATAAACCTGTAATTGTATACTATGAATATTGTTGGCTCTGTGATAAATTGCTTATGTTTTTGATTAGTAAATTGCTTTGGATAAAGCATAAATGCAAACTCCTCAACTTTTGGTGAGAACTCACCTTTTTGAGATCAAAATAGGACACCTATGAGATTCATATAGATCTGATGAGATCTTTTATGGGGGGAGGATGGGTCTTTTTACAGTACCATTAGTACTAATTCAATTCTGTACCCACTTATAGTCAACCGTTTTTAAATTCTCCTATGTGTTTTTGCTTGCACACTCTGGTTTCGTATTAAAAAAACATAAGTTTATTTACAATGTGTGTTTGCACCGTTGAGTGTTGCAGCCAATCACAGGCTTCGATGTTGAAAGCAATGGCCAATCAGAGGTGTTAACTGTAGGTTAGTCAGAATCCACTCTGAGCTAATTTTTAAGTTAAGTTTACAGAGTTCTACATACTCACAGATCTACCTATTGTAACGAGAGAGAGAAAAAACATAAACATGGTGTAATTAAAAATTAATTGTTAGTTTATGCTAAGTTATTTAGTTAACTAGTAGATAATTAGTTTGTGACGAGTGGGGCGGGGCCGAGGGACATGGGAGCGAGGCCGGGGGAGTGATTGGAGATGAACTACACCTGTTCGTCCCACTGGTCTCGAGGCCCATGGAGGAGATGGAAGGATATAAAACTGGAGCGACGACAGTGAAGGACGAGAGAGGACCAGGCCTGGGCTTTTAGTTGTGTTGTGGTTTTTATTTTATGCGCACCAGTCGTCCGTGAGGGGCTGGTGCGCTGTTTTGTGTTTATTTTGTTATTAAAATGTTTTTGATTGTCCGCCGGTTCCCGCCTCCTTCTTCCGGATGAATATGAAGGTTGATATCGTTACAGTGGTGCCGAAGCCCGGAAGAAGGAGGCGGGAACCGGCGGACAATCAAAAACATTTTAATAACAAAATAAACACAAAACAGCGCACCAGCCCCTCACGACACTGGTGCGCATAAAATAAAAACCACAACACAACTAAAAGCCCAGGCCTGGTCCTCTCTCGTCCTTCACTGTCGTCGCTCCAGTTTTATATCCTTCCATCTCCTCCATGGGCCTCGAGACCGGTGGGACGAACAGGTGTAGTTCATCTCCAATCACTCCCCCGGCCTCGCTCCCATGTCCCTCGGCCCCGCCCCACTCGTCACATAGTTATTCATTGATTATATCAGGAGTTTTCGTAAGAGTAAGTAAGCTTGGTCAGTTGCTCTATATAATCCATTGACAATTTGAAGAAAAGTTTTGTTTGTCTAAAAGGACAGAACGTCCATGTATACTGTTTCAGGAGTGACAAATGCAAGTGCAAAAAATTACATGAGTGAATCCGCTGAATAGTTTTCGCCAGTCATTTTTATGATTGACAGTGATAACTGTAATACTGGGTGGAATGAATCTGACAAGGCGATGCAAAAATAAAACTGGATTAAGAGATTCAGAGTAAATTCAAAGTACAAAACTACAACAGCAACAAGTCTGTGTTGACTAAATATATATAGCAGCTTCTACGGTTAAAGACAAAACTTTACAACACTCTTTCTGATGTGTCCTTTTTAAGGCAAAACAAAATTAAATAATTTTTCAGTTAAATCTAAACATATTTCTAAATATTTAATGCATTATTATTAGGGCTGTCACTTTTTATTCGATGTTTAAATATGCATTCGAACATGACGTGAAATATCATGTGTAGCGCATTTTTTACAGTCTTAGACCATTTGTTTTTTATTTTATTCTTTGCCATCTTATCCAGTAGAGGGCACTCTAGATGTATTGTAGCGTAGGCCCATGACCAAATCAAGCGAATAAGAGCTAGTAGCCAGGCACGTGCGCTCCGAATGTGTGTAACTTCTCAACCGTGGGGAACATTGTAAATAAAAAGAGAGCTGCACTTGATCCAGATCAAGTTGATAGACTGGTGTTTCTTCCAAACAATATTAAGAAATGAATTGGGCTATATGCCTTACTCCTGCTGCTGTTTAAGTTGTCACGTTATTGTTTGTGCCTGTTCTTAATCTGTTTTTTTTCTTTTTTCATTTAGCCTAATGTTGTGGGATATGCATAGTGGCACTTCATATAAGTTGATATTCATACAAGTTGATAACCTGCTGTTTCAAACATTAAGTAAAAAAATAATAATCCAGACAGTCCTGTTTATGACTCACTGTTAATACATTTGCGATTGAATGGGGGGTGGGGGGCTTTAGATATTCGAATATATTTCAATACATTGCATTATAGTCGATATCCGTTCGAATTCGATTTTTCTCAAAAGTGACAGCCCTAATTATTATTTAATTGTACTTGTTATGCTACTTCAGTACAGTACTAAAAGTTGTTATAATAGTAATTTTATAATAAATTCAAAATCAAGACATGAAAACTAAGGAGTTGAAATGGCAACTGAGCTGATGAGTGAATTTTTCCACCAGGTTTTTGTCAAATTTTTTATGTCATCTCCATGAATGAAAAGTGAATCTTTAAAGCGAATTTTACTTCACAACTGTAGAGTTAAAAAATAATAAAGGGTTTAAAATATTTTGTAAGTGTTTAAATTGCGTGTCTTTCTCACCTTTTTCACACATGATGAGTTTGCATCCTTGATAAAAGCATCTGCTAAATTAAGTTAAATGTAAATGTAAACTTTTGCCTCAGTTAGTTACAAATATTGGTGGGATTTGAGACAGATGAGAGTGATTATGTTATCTGAATTACTTAGATGAAGAAGGAGACTATTGCTTCTCAATTGTTTTTCATTTAACTCAATGTATTTATGATTAGTTTTGTATTGAAACATTTTTGTATATTTTAAGGGGTTACGAAAAAGTTTTTTTTTTTTTGCTAATTATGTGCTTTGTCTTTTTAAATTGTTTTCTTTAATAGTTTTATTCCAGTTGAAGGTCTTTGTCAGCTCATTTTAGTTACCGGTAGTTGCCAATGCAACATTTTTAATCTTGAATGTTTCCATTTAATATTTAGATTTTATTTTACTTCAACTTTATTTCTATTACTCAAAATTATTTTCATAATTTTAGTTTTAGTTTAAAAATAACAACAGCATTGGATTACACAAAGTATAGCATAATGGTCTCCACTGAATTTTATGTTTTAACTACAGGAAACAATACCAAGCAAACAGCAGAACTACACTGCACGAGAGCTGCGCTCGGGCACAGACTACCTAATCACCGTTATTGCTCAATACCCAAACAGCTTGGGAGAGTCAGTGTCTGGCAAGGCCCGAACAAGTGAGAACTGCACACGACAGAAATATGTGTCTTCTAATTCAGCATCACTTAAAAAATCTCTCTCTTACCCCAAACTACCCTCTAGAGACTCTTAGGGGTGTGACTACACTGCGACTGATTCAGGCAGGGTTTTTTACTCTGGCTTTGGGCTGGGACACTCCAGATGATCAAGTACAGGGTTACAGAATCACCTATGGACCTGCAGGTGAGGCACAGTTCCATATGGATACTAATCCATAAGTTTATTGCATTTATCAGTAATGTTTTTATTCTTTGAATGGTAAATACCATAATTGTATACAGTGAAAGAGATTCTAGAGGATATGTAAGAGATAAAGAAGAAAAGGATAACTGGCTCAATCAGTATTGTAATATATAGTATTTTTTATTATTTTTCTAAAGGAGATGTTCAGAATTTGCCGTCACAATTCTGAGTGGTTGCTAAAGTGAAAATTAAACATCTGATTGTTCAGAGAAGTAATAGCACATACATGTCTCATCAAAAAGCCACATGATTAGACATTCATGTCTGTTGCACAAACAGTCCACTGTAATACAAAGGTTGAGGAATTTGAACAAACCCTTAATTCTTAGTGTGAGCAATAGTAATAGTGATTATGGCCTTTTACAAGTACCACTAACTAATGATTTTAGCAGTTTGATAAAAGGAAGATGGGGATGTGAGATAATGTTTTGTTGTTGTTGTTGTTTCCTAAAGGTATTTTTGTCAATTGCTTGAAGGAGTGCCAGTTTACTTTACCTAGTTGGTATCCAGGTGTGAGCTAGCAGAGAACAGATCTGTCAGATTAGGTGTGACACTATGTTTAAATCAGGTCTTTGAAGCTAGAGGAAGATGTTTCAACCTGCCTGTCTGAGCCCAATGTTCCATGCAAAAGAATAGATGCTGAAACTGTGATTTAAAATGGTCCTATGAAATGAACTGACTCATATATATTCTGTGTTTGTTTGGCTAGCTGGTATGAGTTGTTATGAACTGCTACCGCTGTACCAAACCTCCAAACCCCCAAACCCCGTTGTTCCATTCATGGAACCAAAAGAGGTTTTATCAATCTAAAATAGCCAGTTATATGTCAAGGTCATATAACAAAGTATTAATGTACATTAAATTAAAAAATTTGAATCTTAAAAATAATTAAAAAATGTTTTATCACAGTCTCTTAAAAAAAGGTCCATTGATGTTGAGCTTACAGCTTAGTGAGTCATGACCTAAATAAATAGCCATGCTGATGGATGAGTTCAGCGAGTTCATTCGATCAAGGATTTGTCTCAATGATTTAAACCAGATTTGACGAAAACATATATTTTTCTTATTTCTGATATTACATGAAAGCACCAGCATGCTCACACAACTGACTTACAGTATTTCCACACTGCAAGCCATAGTTGAAAATATTGTTAGTCATTTTTTTGTACATAGCATAATTCATAATTTATGCTAATTGATTTTCCTGATTGATTGGTTAACAGGTCAGCCTGCTGCACAGGTGCTGGAACAGTCTGTGGGGGCAGAGTCAACTTCTCTGACTTTGGTTGGTCTTAAGTCAGACACAGAATATGTGATCAATTTGTACCCACTATTTCCCCGTAACAGCGCCTCACCAGCTACCCTGACTGCCCGCACATGTGAGTGCTTATATATTATGGTTCAAAACTTTCAGTAAGAAGTAAGAAGTCAGTAAGAATTTTTTTGTTTGTTTTAAAGAAATCAATACTTTTATTCACCACAGATGACTTAAATTTATCAAAAGTGACAGACATTCATAATGTTATAAAACTTTACTTTTTCAAATAAACTCTGTTGTTTCCACAAAATATTAAATTACACTAAAACATGTGACAGATGACTGAAGTAAAGGCTGCTGAAAATTCAGCTTTGTCATCACATAAATAAATTACATTTTTAGATATATTAAAATATAAAAAGTTATTTAAAATTGTAATAATATTTTTTTATCAAATAAATGCATTTTTGGTGAGAATTAGAGACTTTCAAAAACATTAAATCTTACCGACCCCGTATTTTAAAAGGTAGTGTTATTTGAGAACACACAGACGCAATCAGACACTGTTTCCTCCTCCTGCATCACTAAAGTGTTCATGCTAATATATAAAGCTTGGTCTGTGTATGTCCCTGTGCTTGCAGTGGGTTTAGAGGGAGTGCAACAGCTCTCTGTTGAGACTATCTCAAGCAACAGTGTTCGAGTCCGCTGGACAGGAGTAGCAGGGGCCAGAGGATATAGAGTCATTTGGGGCCCTTTCAAAGGTCAGCACATTTTTGAAGAGGCTATTTTTAATAAAAAGTTTCCTATAAGGTGATACCCAATGAGGATGTCTATGAGTGCTTTAGTTTAGATATTATTTCACATTTTGCTTGTATCAGATTCCTGTTTTCTGTAAAGAGTCATTTTGTCTGTGTCTCTTTTAGGAAGTGATGTGGAGACCATAGAACTGGGAGGTGATAGTGAATCTCACACTCTGGGGAATCTAAGACCAGACACTGAGTACATTGTTACAGTCATCGCCCTGTACAATGGAGAAGCTGAAGGACCAGGAGCCACTGCACGTTTTAGGATAGGTACACAGATACACTTGCAGACGCATCTACAGTAAATGGTATATCAGAGCGGATGATTTTTTTAAAAGGATGCGCTGATTTGGAAATGATTTCTGAAAGAGGTAGTTTGGCAATATTTCTAAAATAAACTACTAAATAAAATAAATGCATATAAGGGTTAATTTATCATACACAGACATTGAGGTGTTCACTTTCAGTCTTTCCATTGACTCACTGTCTGCTAGATCAGAACAGAAGAACTGTTTTTTGTCTTATGACTCACAGACTGCAGCAATAAAATGCATGAGGGTGTTTGTATTTGCGCATACATGTTAGAGCAAGAGACTAAGAGGAAAGAGGCAGTAACTGTCTATAAATATAATAGGACATAAAGTTAATAAAGATGGAAGTCATTGTTTTACTATTTTATGGGACAGGAAGAGATGAAGCTAAAAGATGTTTAATGCATTTGGCTTTCAGAGCGCTCAGAGCAACAGGTCCTGAGAGCCACGACTACAGGACCCACCAGCATCAGATTAAACTGGAACCTCATACAGGCTGCCAGAGGCTACCGACTTGAATGGAAAGCCGGAGAGAGTATGAAACTGCTTAGTAAAACATACAAACACACTGTAAAATACAACACTGTATTCAGATAATTTTCTGCCATGACACGGTAAATGACTCTAAAAATAACCACATGCATTAGTTGGATGGATTTATGGAAATTTACTTGGAACCTAATTGTTGCAATGTTACATGGAAAAGATAAGCCCGATCAGCCTGAACAGTTAAGGGGGTGTTTGCAATACAATTTTAAGTATGTACAATCTGAAAAAAAAAATGTACATGAATTATGAACTGAAACTTTGCACACTACAAAACAAAACTAAAAGTGACTAAATAATCCATCTATGTACAGTATGACTGTAGAACAATTGTTATGTGATACTTTTTTTGATCTTCATGTGATCCTGCTGACTGCAGGAGGCAGAGTTCAGAAGCAAGAGTTCCAACAAAGCACCACAAACTTTGAGCTCAGAAGTCTGCAGGCAAACACAGAATACATCATAACTCTATACACACTCTACGAGGGGAGAGAGGAAGCTACTTTCTTTTCAACCAAATCAGGTCAGAAAAATGATCGATGGAATACAACATGATAGTGTTTTAAACTTCAGTATTACAGTTAAAAAGACACTGGGGAGACCCAATATTTAACTGAATACAGCTTTTTCTTTTCATTACCTACAGTATTATTACAGTATTTTTTTTGAATAATTTTCAGGGATTGTTTTTATAGTCCCAAAGCTTAATTTAAGCTGCATTAAACAAGTTTGTGTAAACCTGATGGTCAATGTTTTTGTTTTTAACTTGCATACCTTTCATGTGTATATGTTGATACATGGGTTGTGTTTAATAGAGCAACCAGTTGGTCCTGTCACGAACCTGAGGGTAGTTGATTCACTCGGAAACATTATACGATTAGGATGGACAGGAGTTGCTGGGGCAACGCAATACAACATCATCATTCTTAATACAGAATGTGAGAATATTATTTCCTCTCAATACAATTACAGTATGACAGTATAGCATTAAAGTATTGCTTTGTGATATATATATATATATATACTTTCAGGAGATTTTCATTCATGAAATGTGCCACTACAATGATTTGAATTGGTTTATTGGTCTATTACAGCAAATGCAGAGGTAAACAGAAGAGTTCCTGGGAATCAAACCAACTTTGACCTAAAAGACCTCAAAGATGGTGTACGCTATGCTGTCAGTGTAAAGGCACTAATTGGATCCGATGAAGGGGAACCAGCAACAGCGTTCATCAAAACAGGTTTGTGCATTCATACTTTTTCTGATGTGTGAGGTTGTTTTTTAAGTTGTCACTCAGTACATCAGGTTCCTATAGAAATAGGTGCTACTAAAGATACTCTGTAGAGTAACGTAATGTGGATATATTATGTCAGAAAATAACTGCTAGAAACTGAATGTTAAACAGAATCTCCACTGCGGGTGGCCAACTTGCGGGTAGTTGGAAGCAACAGTCGACGAGTTAGGATTGCTTGGACTGGTGTTTCTGGGGCGACAGGCTACCGGGTTACCTGGAGACAAAGCAATAGTACGTAGACCTGTTAATGCAATGAATTGTTTTCTGTCTTTTTTTTTTTTGAGTTGAGTTGATATCACATAACTTATGTTGGTTTTAATCTGTCAGCTGTTCTCTCTTCATGTTTTAGATGCAGATCAATCCCGTGTCCTAGGTGGCGATATTACTACCTACACTATAGATGGGCTGCAGCCAGATGATTCTGTTGTTGTGGGTGTTGCCCCAGTGATTGATGGGCAGACTGGAGAAGTGGTCTCTGTATCTACAAGAACCAGTGGTTCTACTGGAATAGTTACAAGGCTACGAGTCACTGAAGTAGCATCTTCAAGGATAGTAATAACCTGGTCTCCTGTGAATAGAGCAACGGGCTATAAAATCACCTGGCGGCGAAGTGACGGTATGGACAACATTAACTTTAGTACAGTAAATTTATTCTAATGTGGGCATGGAAAATTTTTTTTTTTTTTTTATTGTAGGAGTTGAAGACTTTGAGATTGTACCCCCTGATGTGGCTTCCTATGCCATTGATAGACTCCAGGAAGGTGCAGCCTACCAAATATTAGTCTCAGCCCTTTTTAACTCACGGGAAGGACCTGTTGCCACTGTGACTGCAAGGACAGGTAGTTGTTGTCTTTTTGTATTTTGATATATCAGTTAACCATATGAAAGGTGCTTTAAAATGCTTGAAATCACCATGTAATTGAAATGGATAATTATTAGTTTCCCTTCCCCTTTGCAATGACATCACTTCTCTGGTGAGCTGGACAATTGTCCCTCCCCTCTAGCAACCTTTCAGACACATGAGATTGCAACAATTAACAAATGACAATGATCCTACAATCTAATCAATTTACGATGGATAAAATCAAATGTAAAAAAAAAAAAAAATTCAAAAAGGTGTTTTGTTTGGATATATGTCACAACTAGAAAGAAAAGATTGCAATTTCAGTTTTATGCTGACTTTAAAGATTAATCATATCTGAGCTTTCTGCAGTAAGGAAGGTTTAATTTCAGTGTTTTGTTTTTTCTGAATGGCTGACTCTGCTCATTCTATCCTTCAGATCAGGCCACGGTGGGTCGCGTCACCAGTTTGCAAGTGGTGGAGGCCCAAGGAGAGGTTGTTCGAGTCAGTTGGGTTGGAGTTCAAAATGCGACATCATACAGAATACTCTGGAAGAGGACTGATGGTGAGATCTTAGTGATTTTAAAGTAAATGCTCACATAGGTGAGTGTAAGTGTTATGTCTTGTAGGAATGAAAAATCACCAGTGACATCCTTGATATCTCAATTCTCTTATTTTTCTTATTAAAAATCTAAAAATGCAAGAGTTGCATTGACCTTCAGAGGTCACAGCTCATATGTAGACAGTGACAGTAGACAGAAGTCAAAAGAAAACTTCATCCATCATAGAAAAATAAAACTGGGTGCGTTTGTAGGTGAAGAGGAGCGGAGTCAGCTGGTTGGGGGTAACGTGACATCAGTGGAACTGAGGCAGTTGGATGAAGGGGTACAGTATGAAGTGAAGGTTCTGGCTCTAGTCCGGAACAGAGAGGGTCCACCTGTCTCCGTCAGAGTCACTACGGGTGAGTGTTGTTTGTATGTGATGTTTGTTTGTTTCCCGGTTTCAAGTGATATTTACTTACATGGAGAAGTCATTAATCCATATTTTCTAGGGCTGGCTTTACAAATATCGATTTCTCAGTTTTAAAGGATTCTAAATTTGATAAACTGACATTGATTTTGAAATTCCAACAACAATCTTTTAGTCTATGCTGTTTTCTGTTAACACATCAACAAAATTTTACTAAACATTTTTTGTAGCATGCTTCTAATAAAATAAATCACAATTAACTTTGTGCTTTGTTGCTATGAAACAAAGTCTCAGCTTTAAATGTTGATATTTCAGAAATGTATTGGATTAGAAGCATAATTATTTCATAAAAAAAATATTTTATAAAATATTAGAAAGTTATTATAAAAACTGTTGTTAATGTTTGAATTAAATATTTGTATACAAGTCAGTTTTTATTGTGAGTGTTATTTTTTTTTATCTAAGGATAAATTGTAATTGAAATTAATAGTTTGGACTCTGCTGTTAATTTTAGCCTTTAATTTTACAGTTATGTGCCAACTGACAGGGTTCCCTATATAGTTTACACTATAAGTTGAGAGAGATTTTATTCCTTGAGAAAAATGTAAATGTATTCTACCTGATATATATTTAAAATAATCAAAGGTTGAACCAAATAAACTGAAATTAAATTTATGAATGAACATCTAATAAAATTGTTAAATTTGTGTCAATACCCATCTGTAGTATTAACATACATTTATGTTCCACAGAATTAATATTTACACAGTGCACAAAATAAAGACATGAACACATTTTATTGTTTGTGTGTTTGGTTATCTTTCACTGGCTTGGCAAAAGATCAGATCAAATTTAATAGAGGTGTTTCCTTATAAAAGTGCATTGATATCACTGTTTGTTGTGCAGGGGGCCAGAGAGGGACAAGAGTGGAGGGTTTGCGTGTTTTGGACTCAACCCCAGGGGGGCTCCGTATAACGTGGAGAGCAGTGAGTGGAGCCAGCTCGTATCGAATCTACTGGAGGTCCTCACAAGGTAGTTATACAGGTACACATGTAATCACACAAACCAGACTCAGCTAAAATTATGATGTTGGCTAGGTGAACCTGAATCAAGTCGTCAGATTAGTGCCGATGCAACTTCGTACACACTCGATGGACTTCGTCCTGGTCTGAGCTACACTATAAGATTGTCTGCTGTGGTGGATGGTGAAGAGACTGAAGCTACCACCATCAGAGCAACTACTGGTACACACGACACATTGTATCTTACATTTGATCTCTGTCATTCTCTAGCCTCTTTTATTCATTATTTCTGTCTCTGTTTTTTTAGATGCTCTGCCACCTGTGACTGGTTTGAGTGTGACAGACAGTACTGAGAATTCAGTCCTTTTAGGCTGGTCACCAGTAACAGGAGCCACAGGATATATTTTACGCTGGACAGAGGAAGAAGGTGATATTTCTAAAGGTTGAGGAACTGATAGTGTGTGCTTATTAAAAACACAATTATAGTTGAATGCACATTTAATTATAAACTCTCTTTCCTCAGACACAGGAACGGGTCTGTCTGAAACGCTGCCTGGTACAGCCACTTCTTACCGTGTGATAGGTCTACGTCTGGGCCGTCGGTACCGTTTCACTGTGCAGCCCACCTTCCAAAACCAGGTTGGACCTGAGACCACAGTGGAGGAACGCACAGGTTACAAAGTTTCTTTCCCTTTCTCGTCCAACTATAGGCAAATTGAAAATGTTTAAGTATAATTTAAACAAAATATACTTAATTATTGGTAGTTTAACAAATTAAAGTATTTGTTTTAATATTTAGTCAAATGACTGTCAAGTGATAACATTTCTATTTAAATGATATGCTGACTAATTAATAACAAATTAGGCACACATCAATTTTGGCTGAATTATTACCCCTCTCCCTCCCCCAGTAGATAATTAAATTTCATTTTGGTTTTAAATGAGAAAAGAATTGAATAGATATTACAAAAAAAGAAATAAATATTTTGATTCAGCATTGCATAATGACAATAAATGGGTATTAATATTATGGCAAATTATATATATATATAAAAAAAAAGTGAAATGGTACTCTAAATATAAAAATAAAAGTAGCTGTGTGAGTGAGTCATTCATTAAATGGAATTGTTAAAATGACTGATTCATTCAGAAACTAAGCAAGTGACCGTCTTTATGAACTGTTCACTGAATCATTGGCTCACTCAATTCATTCAAAAACATGCATTCATTCAGTAACGAAAGAACACTTAGTGTTGCTCAAAATGGCACAACAGTTCTGCTGCTTTTTTTTTGGATCTGTTTTTGTTTGTGAAATTGAGCACAACAATATTGTCAATATTGTGTCTAAAATTGAACACAATTAAAGTTATTGAGCTATTACATAAAACTTATAAAACTTTTGCAGTCATGCAGATATGTGTGGAATAACAGCAATCTTGCTTGTGTGGTATTGCTAAACTATATCATATGACATAAAATGAAGACAAAAACCTTTACAAGGAGATTTTTTTGCCATCATATCTTACATTTTAGGGGCATGCTGTAAAACTGCATTCTCATTGGCTAAATTACACAGTCCGTCGTGGTCCTGCATTATATTTGTTAGCAACTGCGTTCAGTTTAAGATAACATACAAGTCTGGGCCTGGGCAGGGTGCAAAGTAATAATTTTGAAGCTTTATTTATTTATTTTTTTTAAATTGGCAGGTTAAATTGACAGCCTAATATAAATATATTTGTGCATAAACATAACAGATTTAATCTACAATAACTTTTTTAGTCTTAGAAACAAAATACGGATCTGACTCTTCTGGTAAAACCTTCTGTGTGAATTATTTCATGCAGTACTTTTGACTTTGAAGACAAATTACTGCTTGCAATGTGAGTGCATTGAAAAACATGCCATTATACGGTTCAGTCACCGGGAGATTTTTCTCTCACTACATGCTCTCCCTGCTAGCACTTTTCATTTGGGGAGTTACAGAGACTGAAAGATGATCATAGTGCTTGATGTTATGTTGTACTTTCACACTATCATTGTGCAGTGAATGTAATTCTTTAATAAATGTTCCCATAGATGATTTGCACCAACTTTATTTTTTATCTAGTCAAGAGTTTATGTCTGTGGTGCTGATATGAATAAATGTTAGCATAAATAAATTAATTACAACATTGTTCTAATTAATCTGCTGCTGTATTCCTTGCTTAATATGTTTAATAAATCCACGTTTTAGTGTGTGTGGGAGGGCGTTTAGATGTTGTCTTCCTTGTGCCCGCGTCTCGTGATCGCTCTGGCCTGGTGAGACCTGTGTTGTCTCTACTTGCCAGTTCTGCTGGATCCTTTACCTCCATCGGGCCCAGAGACTCCCAGGTAGTTATTTTGGTATAATGGTCATGTTGGTCCAATTGTTTTTTTATTATTATAATTATTTATGGCTCCAAAAAAAATAAATAATTGTTGTGAGAGAGTTCTCTCTTCTGCATGAGACATTGTGCAGGTCAGTGTGAATAAAGTGTTTGTAATACCTATTTACTCCAGATGGGGGTGGTGATGTACAGTGAAGATCCAAAAGTGCGCTTTCTCCTCAATCGTCATAGCAACAGTGAGACCCTTCTGCGGGACATTTTGGCCACCCCATTCAATGACAGACCAGGAAATAATATAGGTCTGTTTGTGAAGGTTTCTTTTTTTAATGTTTGTGTACCATTAAGTACCTAGTATATGTATGTGAAGCTGACACAAACATGTCCAGGTCGTGTTTTAACCCAAAATCATATGGAAGATAAAAATGAGGAAAAATGTATTGCATACGGTATATATTGCATAAATAAAATTAAGCATATAAGGAACTCCCGCACACTATCTTAACTTGCAAAATAAATTTTAGTCGCACAACGTTTCGGTCACACGACCTTCATCAGGAGTCTTTTTCTATGCACCTATTACTTACAGGTGTGCGATGGAGTTCGTACACTATAAATAAAATTAAGAAAATGTATTGTACCCTTACAGACCTACTTACTTTAGTGCAGTAGTATTAAAACCATCCATAAACACTTCCAGTGTAATAAATTACATATGAAACCTTTTACAATTTTAACAATTTACATATATTTAAGTTTTCATTTCAAGCATGTTTATATCTGACATTTATTATGTGAATGTGAGTGTGCTGATATTTTCTGCTTTTATGTGTAGGCCAGGCAATGACATACGCACGCCAGTTTTTGCTGAGCGCACAAGCAGGTCGTAGGTATGGTGTTCCCGGGGTGGTTGTCATTATCGCTGACAAAAAGTCAACTGATGATCTTAGCCAGCCCGCTGCTGCTGTTAAAGCCGATGGTAAGCCACACAAAATCAGCCCCAGTGCATTAATTTACACACACAAAACAAAACAATCCAGGCTGCTCTGTCCCATGTCCATAAGAGTGACTTAGCGCTGTAATATCTCTGTCCCTCAGGTGTGACAGTGTTGGCGATAGGAATTGGACGTGCAGACACTAGAGAGCTGCGTTCAGCAGTGACGGATGGCAGCACTCAGAATATGCTCTATACTCAAGACGCAAATCAGCTCTATGGTCTCCACCCCGACCTGGCAGACCTCCTCTGTGGCCTTGCACGAGGGACTAGTGTCACGGTCAGATCAGTTCCATCTGTCTAGCTGTCAGAAATGTTGTATCATCATTTTTTTTATTATGATGCTTGCTTGGCCTGTCAAGCTTGTCATAGTCATGATACAGCAGAAATAATATATATATATATATATATATATATATATATATATGAGTATGGTGGTTTCAAACCTCATTGAGAGTTTTTATTGATAAAAAAGAAGACAGTAAGACTGATTAAGATTATTTGTTGTCTCCTTTTAGCCAGTTCCTTGTACCGTAGAGTGTCCTAAGGTAAGTGTGTACTGAAAAGACAAACATATCAGTTTGCTCAGTGATAGATGTTGCGTTAGCAGCACAAAAGGTTGTGGGTTCGATTCCCAGGGAACATATTACCTAAATTTTTTTAGCATAAATGCATTGTAAGTTGCTTTGGATAAAAGCGTTTGCTAAATGCATTAATTTAATTTTTAATTTAATTTATATATGTACATCTACTTGCACTTCACTAAAGATTGACCTGCTTCTTTGTTGCAGGGTGCTAAAGGGGAATCGGGTCAGAAGGTAATAATTGTTGTTGCATATAATAACTAAAAGTTGATTTGTTGGCATTGATAGTTACTGTAATTTTCTGGTGAAATGTTTATACATTGTGTCTTTTTGTGTGTTTATAGGGTGAGAGGGGCAGAGATGGACTGGATGGAAGAAAAGGCGAGCCTGTGAGTTAATTTGCATTCACATTTAGCTCTGTTTGTTCATCTACACTATGGGATTCATTAGTTATTGCTCATAAACATGTCTAAATGTCCGTTTGATTTTCTGTGTGTGCATGTGTGTTTTTCAAATAGGGTCGTGATGGTTTACCCGGTCGTGAGGGCCCCAGAGGGCCAGAGGGGCCACCAGGTCAACCAGGCAGTGGTCTGGAAGTGAGAGGAGAGAAAGGCGAGAGAGTAAGTGGCACTTAGATATGTATACACACATATGCACACAGATCAGAAATGTTGACATGCTCTCTCCTTCTCCATTTGTTTCCCCCTGACTTTTTCAGGGTTTCCCAGGATTGGATGGCAGTCCAGGTGTTCCAGGTCGTCCTGGTGCAGTTGGATTACCAGTAAGAATGAAATCATGAGTCATTTTATTAAATGGTTCTGTTAAAACATGTATTTGTGGATATATGCACATCCATATACATAGCATAATAATCAGGCCTGAATGCACGTTAAAAACTCTTAATCTCTTAGTTTATTTTTTAATTGAATCCTCTTTAGTGCAGTGCTATTTAAAATATTAAAGCTAAAAAGATCTCATGAATTGATTTATAACATGGGTTCATTGTCTGATGTAATTCTGTTGCTTTAGGGCAGTCAGGGATTGCCAGGTGTTAGAGGAGACCCTGTGAGTACTCATTAACATACTGTACATGCTTAGACACAAACATACACAAACTCTTATTAAATATTTTGTCTTTTTTTGTTTTACAGGGAGAACCAGGCATTCTAGGCCCTCAGGGATTAAAGGGAGAGAAAGGTGAAAGGGTAAGAGTGATAATAAAATTAATCTCTAACTGCTCTACTCTACGTCTTGATTTAGCATTTTATTTGTTTAGTCACTTTTACAACATTTACAACAAGAGCTTCAATTGTTTGGTTCAAGAAATGATAGGTTTTTAATATTTACTACAGGGGGTACCTGGATCTGCTGTTGGAGGAGGTTTACCGGGCCGCAAAGGAGAGCCAGGAATCCCAGGGATCCCTGTAAGAAATACACTTTCACCTGCACAATGACAAGAAAGAAGTTCATACACATACAAATAATTCATTTCATCAAGTAAACAACAGGGTTATTACATTGCCCATTTGATGTTTTTCTGTCCTTTAAGGGCACTCCTGGTCGTTCAGGTGTGGATGGGGCGAAGGGAGAACCAGGTGCACGAGGTCTGCCTGGACAGGATGGTCAGGATGGTCTTTCTATTAAGGTCGGAATCCATTGCCTTTACCGCTAAAGGTGTCTGTAAATTTGCATTATGTACTCCCCTGTCCCTGGCCCTGTCTGACTGAAGGGTAGTTCACTGTGAACTTGTGGCGTTTGGACTAAAAGGGAATATTGACGGTCTTAATGGCCATGTTGAATACCACAACATTTATGTATATATGCATTTATGAGCTCACTTGAGGCATTGTATGAGGTTAGAGGTCAAAATAAAAATAATCTAAAACATATGCACAGTAGTTAAATGAACCAAATAAATACCTGTCAGTACCTCAGAATCTCACCGCCTTTGTGCAGTACAGGCCATACTTGTTTTCTTATTTTAACCCAGCTATGAAAATATATGAAAGTGCCACTGGCATTTTTAGCTATATCGATATTGTTATGCAATATTAATAAATTAATTGTTTTCACTGTTTGAAGTTTCAGATATGTCTTCAGCCAATTATGTACCTGTCTGCTTGTGTTTCATTTCATTTTCCTGCAGGGTGAAAAAGGCAGCCCCGGTGAGAGGGTGAGTTAAAGTTAGGGAAACAACTGACAGTATAACAATAAAACAGAGCAATTATTATGAAATAAGACATCAATTGGTGTGTAAACTACTATATTTTAGAGTAACGATGACCAAGCATGTTTAGGCTTATTCAGTAATATTAATATTAAATAATATTTTTGGATTTTAATAAACTAAATTAATTTAGATGTTATCACATTAAACATGTTTTTGTCTATTTTTCATCATATGTTTTTAAACATGCAGAAATATTATTGTATTGATTGCATGTTGATAGTCCTAAGTGTAAATTACATGGTCTTTCATATACCTTGAACCCAGAATCCGTGTAAACATCAGATGGAATATAAATTTACTCTGGTAAAAAAAAAAATAATTGCCTAATTTCAGAGGTCCACCACACACCACTGATATAAATGAAATGAATTGTTTTATGCACTTCTAGGGAATTTAAAAGCAATAATCTATTATTTCTTGATGTTGAGAAGGAAGTACTGTAACATTTAATTAAACAATCCCATGTTGTGTAAAGATTCAGCAAGGGCAAAGTAATATAATGTACCGTGAGAACTCTCTGGTGACATGTTAATACAATCTGTGAAGACATTCGGTCACATTTCTTGAACATAAATGTGTGCTTCTGTCTTATTCTGATTAACAGGGTCCTCCTGGACTGGGCAGTGGGGTAGCGGCTAAAGGAGATGCTGGTGAACCTGTGAGTGTCTCCATTATTCATGACAAAGTACAGTAGCAGTATAAATGGATGTTAACTTGTGTATGCAGTATGTGTTTCTGTGTGAGTGCTGCAGTAAAATGGTTATGTGTGTACTTCAATGTATGTTTTTGAGTTTTTATCTCATGCTCTCAGGGCTTAAAGTTCTCCGGCACCGTGCCGGATTTCCGGCCTGCAGTGTTTAATCCTACATTTAAAAAAAAAAAAAAAATGTTGAATGATATCACTTTTGAGTCCATGCGTTCGCCTACCAATGGTATGACATTAACTAACAGTAACTAACATTAGTAGCCAGTCAGAATGTTTTGCTTTTATAAACACGAGACGCGCATAGTATTCAATTGCAGAGTCGCAGCTCTGATGAATGGAGAAGTGCGACAAAAAGCTGTGAGGCGAAATGGTCAAATATATCCATCTAGCGTGTATTTACATAGAAAAGCTCATTATAAAGCAGCGGAGCTTTGTAAACAGCTCAGAGTAATCATGTCATCTCCACAAGCATGATATGATTGCCAAAACATATTTACCGGGATTTCTGAAACACATGATCTATTAATGGTAACTTTACAAGTAATTTACCAATGAAGACTGTATGTGTGAAAGGGGCTAAACTCTTCCTCTGTATACGCTGTGAATTTTATTTGCTTAACGTAATCTGGAAAAACAGTGTGCATTATATCACTAGATTTGTAACGTAAATCATTTATAAACATTTGCCAACACAACAGATATATCAACCTATGTCTAAATATGCCATTGTATTGTACATAGCGATTTCAAAATAAATGTTTCTGCATGTGGCCAAATATTAAAATTTAATGGATTTAAACATTGTTTAATCAAGCTGTAAAGTGAAACGTCACCAGGCCGTTAGCGCCCTCTGCAGGTATTTGTTTTAATGCATAATGTACTTAAAGGTCCCATGACATGGATTATTTCCTTTTCTTTAAATGTTAATGTTTCCTTAGGTGTACTTATATTGTTAGTATGATTTTTACATTTAAAATTTAGAAATAAAAAGCATTTTTATATCCTGATATTTGCCCTCTGGCTTGAATGCTCTGTTTGAAGGGGCGTGTCTGCTGTGAGACACCGAGTAAACGACAACTGTTGTGATTGGCTGACATCTTTGCATTTGAAATGCGTATTACATGTGGAACCCCTCTCAAATATATATATATATATATATATATATATATATATTTACTATTACAGCTGTCGAGATTAACGAATCGTGGATTTGTTGATTATATAATTATTTTTTCGATCTTTTCCCATCACATGAAAGGCTGCAGTGACGAGTATTGAATAGACAGAGTCTGTTTATCGCGTGAATGCAGTGATCTCGTCATTATTGCAACACGTTTTCTCTCACAAAATGCTTTCACCACAACTAACAGCAAACACATGAATACAGTAAGAGCTTTGTTGTGCAGCATAACAGCGTCATTCATTGTAACGGCAGTTTGGGAAAGAGTGCAGATATACTCGCGATGTGTGAGAGCTCCGAAAAAAAGGGAGCGTTCTTTGATCGCTCTCTGTAGTTAAATCACAATTTAAATAACAGATTTGTTTCATGCTACTAAGAGAAACAACGTGAAGTTGATCGTTTAGTCACTGGCTTGATTCACTGATGCATAAACAGTATTAAACGATTTAGAAAGAAAGTCTGTGTGAACTTGAATAATTAGCTACACATCAGAAATCACTGATCACAGATCAGGCATTAATGAACACTGTTACTCACTGTTTGTGCCGGTGCTGTCGAATCCATATAATTAAAAGTCTGTTTGTAACGCCTGTCCTGACATTGCGACTGAATTATATGTAAATATTTGGGCGGGCAAAGCAGAGAAAGGGGAGGTAACAATTCTCCTTACAACGTCACAAAGAGGAGATTCCAGATCAGCCCGTTTGAGCTTCTGTTTTCTCAAAGGCAGAGAAAGATAGCAAAATCTCGTTTTACACCGATTAAAATTTCTAGAAACTTGGGGACCATATACAGGCTAGGGGAACTCATGTTCATGTTACATATATATAGGCATATTACATTATGTATTTTAACAGTGTTGTTCAATAAAATCTTGTAATTTCTTGGTTTTGATGTTTTATTTGAGCCAATTATTATTGCCTCATTGTTAGTTTATATATAAATAGTCATACTAAAGCCTGGTTTTCACTTAAGTCTGGTTGTGTTACCCAAAAGAATCATTAGTTACAGCCCTAGATTAGTTAAAATATTTCTAAATACAACTGCATTGTTTTACTTTTTGTAATAAAAAGACAAACATTTTATTGAAAACTTCTCAAAAACATTATTAATATATTGTCACATTCTAGTGATCCAAGTATCTGTACTTTGTCTCATTAGCTAAGTGTATTGTCACACCCTTTGTGTCGATAAGCGATGATATAGCTCATAATTTTCCAAGTGTATGATACAGCTTTCATTCTTCAGGTCAATCATATATTCATGAAAAAGAAAATCAGTTTGAATAAAGAAAGCAATAACTTTGCCATAGTATCTTTTCAAATGTTAAAGTTGTCACAGTCCTTGCATGCTTTGCATGTGCTGCCCCGCCCCGCCCCCGGAAAAAAGTTCAGGCTCAGGATTTTTGCTTTAACCCCTGTGCTCTGAATGGTATTTGTGTGTATTTTCAGGGAAGTCCTGGACCACCTGGTCCTCAGGGCCCACGAGGGCTGACTGGACAAAAAGGAGCCAAAGGAGAATCTGTATGTTTTTTTTGCCACCATTATTTTATTTTACATTGCTTGTAAGCTATTTTTTGTTTGTGTTTTGTAAAATGTGTGCATTGCTTGTCCATGAATGCAATTTCTTAGCATGGCCTGTTTGTGTAATTGTGCTGCAGGGTGAGAGTATTGAGGGTAAACCAGGCCCACAAGGAAACACAGGAGACCCTGGTGATCGGGTATAAAATGCCTTCACTAATATATTTCATGCTCACTTCAACATTCCTCCTCATTCTTCTTTTATTCGTGCATTTTTGTTTCAGGGTCCACGAGGACCTCCTGGGGAAATTGGAAGTAAGGTAAAGAAAAGAAGTCAGTGTATGACTTTATTGTGGCTTGTGTCATTGAGGGACATTGAACAATTTTTTTTTCAGGGTGATCGAGGACAGACTGGACCACCTGGTTCAGATGGAGCCAAGGTGACTATTTGCTTATGCGTGATCTGAAGCATTTCTGTATGATGTATCTAGATTTCTGCTATATCCCTTGATTTCTTTAGTGTTTATCAAGGCTTATTTTGTAGCATTTTAAAGTGTTGCTAGGTTAAGTCATTTTTAACAATGATTGTACACCAGTTTAGCTATTTAAATGAGTTTGACTTGGTTTTGATATCATCCTATGTATGATTCTGTTCTTTTTATTAGGGAGACAGAGGCCTTCCAGGTCAGGCAGGATACAAGGTGTGTAAAACATTGATGTAGAGTATATTCTTATTAGAGAGGTGTAACTAATGCTGTGCTCGTTTATGTCTGAGTTTTTTTTTTTGTATGCTAGGGAGATAAAGGTTCAGCAGGCCCCCCTGGACCTCAAGGACTGAGGGTGAGTGGCTGCACGAGCCATGATAAGTCACAAGTCATGTGAAAATGCACGAGTGTACATGCATGTTGTAAATTATTTATATATGCCTTTAGGGATTGCCAGGGAGCAGTGGCTTTTCTGGAGAAAAGGTAAGTTAAGATTTCAGTTAACAAACAGCATTTTTCTCAGATATCTACTTCATTTTATTTTGTGCTTGTACTGTGTATATATATATATATATATCTTTATTTATGTATCTCTATTTGCTGTAAGGGTGCTGAGGGTGAAAAGGGGGAACCAGGCAGCTGTGTAAGATCAGAATTTTCATGTTTTCAAATTCATATGAACATTTCATTCATTTGTAATGGTCTTCCTGACATTGTTCACTGTGGCTTTTTAGGACTGTCTAGGTTCCTTTGGGAAGAAAGGAGAGCGGGTATGACTTTTGAGAACAATGCAGAGACTATTTCAGATAACAGTATTTCTGTTTTATTCGTATGTTAAGTCCTTTTCTGTATTGACATTCAAATTGTACAGACCCACTCAAATCTGTTTTTTTTTTCTGCTGAGGTTCCATTCAAACCTATTTTAACTCTTCTTTTTCTTCCTTTAGGGTGAAAGGGGCCTTGCAGGTCCTGATGGTGCTAAAGGGGATGCAGGACCAAAAGGGGAAAGGGTGAGTGAATAATGGTGTCCATCTGGGAAATGTCTCGGATGAGATAGTGAGGACATTTTTAAATGGAAATTACACTTATTTTGACATTGAGTTTACTTACGGTGATCACAAATACTTGTTAAATAAAAGTAATTATTATTAATAATAATTAATTTCAAGGTACATCTGAAATTGTGAAACTGTATGATTGGACCTTTCTAATCTATCCCACAGGGTGCCCCTGGACCAGGAGAGCCTGGCCAACCTGGACCTAAAGGGGACCAGGGTGATCGGGTAAGTTTGTCTTCATGATAAACTAGATTTGCATTTCCATGGAAAAGCTAGTGTTTCTAATACAGTAATAGTATTAAGGTAAAGCTTCAATTTTAGGCTTTGGTTCTGCATAACTGATATACAGATTCACCTGCTTTTGTAGTAGTCTTTATATTTAACATACTGCTTATTCATTTAAACAGGGTCTTACTGGATTGTCTGGTAAACCTGGTGTGAAGGTAAAGTAAACACTAAAAAAAAGTCTTTCTCGTTCCAGTGGCTTCAGAGCATATGTTCATGGAAATGACTCCGCATTGGCCTGAAGAAGTTGTCATACATTGCACTCCCTCTTTTCTTTTTGCGACTCTAGGGCAGTCAAGGTGACTCAGGAGAGAGAGGGGAGACAGGGAGTCCTGGTCCACAGGGGCCCATGGGCCCCAGAGGGAAAGATGTGAGAGTCTGCACCCATTAATACATGAACACAGGCCTCTACTAAAAGCTGCTTCTTACAACTTCATCTGCAACTAATGCTCATCATCTTACATTTTTGTTAGGGATAAGTGTCCATGATACATCACCCTTAACATATGTGTTTTGAAAGTTACTACTCTTTATACTTTAGCCTTATAAATAATCTGCTTTGGTAATGAGATTTATTCAATGCTTTTTTAACATTTAACTCTTTCTTGCTTTTCTTCTAACATCTTCCTTTCTCACCGAAGTAACAAGTAGTCAAGGTAATGGGTATATTTCTTCCTTGTCTTTAGTTCTGCTCCACACTTCCTTAAAGCTACTGTATTTGCTTTGGTGGCTTCTGAAATATGGAATTTTATTGTCATTCTTGACACTGTAATTGTTTTTTAGTGAATAATTAACAGAAATAAGATAGCTGATGGTAGGAAGACTGTTGTGTTATTTTGTTTTTTTAGGGACTAAAAGGAGACAAAGGAGAGGACGGCACTGCAGTGAGTTTTTTTTTTCATCATTCCTGTATTTGTGAGTTTGTTTGTATTTTATGTAATGTTTCTCCGTTTCTCTTGTCTCAGGGTGAATCAGGGTTGCCGGGTAAATCAGGGGAGAGAGGTTTAAGAGTGAGTTCACAGATTTGTTATCTGATTCTGCGAATTGTTGTAGTTTGTATTCCCACTACATCCTAACAGTGGTCTTTTAATATTTCAGGGGCTAGCAGGTCAACCAGGTCAACCTGGGATAAAAGGAGACACGGGTGATCCGGGGGAAGATGGACGAAATGTAAGACATATATCATCCTAAATGTTTTTCAGCAGAATTAAGGCATGGTCATGCCTAACTAAATATTTTACAATTTTCTTTTTAAGCCAGAATTATTTATACAGAATTTTGTTATTAAAAAAAATTAAATTAAATTAAAGGAATTTATGAAAGAATAAATGAAAATTATGTTAACACAAAGTACACCATTAAAGCACAAGGAATAGGACTATTAATAGAATAGATATTAGATTAATAGTGAAGGGAATTTTAATAGATTCCCATTTTTCCAGCAAATATAATTTCGGTTACACTTTACAATAAGGATCCACTAGTTAATGTTAGTTAATGTATAACAAACCATGACCAGTACATTTATTACAGTATTTATTAATCTTTTTCATTGTTAGTTCATGTTAGTTCACAGTGCATTAACTAATGTTAACAAGCACAACTTTTGATTTGAATAATCCATTAGTAAATGTTTCAATTAACATTTAACTAAGATTAATAAATGCTGTAGAGGTATTGTTCATTCTTAGTTCAAGCCAACTAAAGTAGTTAACTAGTGTTAACTAATGAACCTTATTGTAAAGTGTTACCATAATTTATTTTTACATCCTTTTTTTGTAGTCACTATGTCTTTAAATCAAATAGTTCCTTATGTGTAACAACCAATAATTCTTAGAGCTCATCATATTGAAATCCAGGCCCCAAAACTAATATTTTATTGGATAATTAATTTTATTGAATAAACAACCATACAATTAAAAACATCAACCTTGCCTTTGAATAAAACATCACTGGATCATCGCTGCACAGTATTTAGGACTATTAAGTTAGATTATTGGGTTATTTTTGTCTAGACATGTGATTTGTTCTTCGCAGGGTACCCCAGGTCCCACCGGACCAAGAGGCTCAAAGGGAGAGCAGGTGAAATATCAGAAGCTTCTCACTCAACACAAATTCACACATGTTTGGACCTCTACACAAACTTTGAAAGTGTCATCTAACATCTTTATTACGGGTAATTATAGGGAATACAAGGTCCCCCTGGGCCACCTGGAGATGTGGTATGTTTTAAAACCATTATCGTCTCACTGCACTTTTTTCTACACCCCTGTTTATTTAAATAACCTGCTGTTTTTTAAAACTTTTAAATTTGTTCGTTCTGTTAGACAACTGGAGAGAAACAGCTGAAAGGTGACAGAGGAGAAAAGGTAAAGTAAAATGTTTGTAGTCTTTAAATTCTGTCTATCATGCGTATTCTGGTTTTGTCACTGTGATGCTCTTGTTCTAACACCAGGGAGATGCAGGTGACCCAGGGGAACACGGGGGTAAAGGTCAAAAGGGTGAACCAGGAGCTTCAGGCTCACCAGGACCAAGCGTAAGTCAGTATGGTGATCAGACAGTATGTGTAATTGAGAGTAATGTGATTTGTATCTTAACCTATTTGTTGTTTAGGGTCCTGAAGGGCCGCGTGGGCTACTAGGAGCCAGAGTAAGAACCTCTTACTGCTTTTGTGCCTTTTATCTGTTTAGTGATTTCTTTGATCTTTGTGTATCTGTGTCTGTCTCTATGGCCGCATACAGACTGACTCTAAATGTGATGATATACGGGGCAACTTTTTGAGCAGTGTTGCTGAGCAATGTTGCTTTTAGTGGGCAACCAGGTGAGACACAGGGCCCACGACTGATCTAAAGTATCCAGATAGAATTTGTTGCCCATTCTTAATGGGAAAGTGCCCAAGCAGCATTGCCCCATGTATCATTACTTAAATATGGTGATATACAATACTTAATCCCATTCAAACACAAAGTTATTTAGGACATTGGCAACCATATGATGCAACTGAATTCATTCTAAACATTCAGATAACTGATTTTTAATTTTCAGGAATCATTACTTTTAATAGGAGATTTTACAACTCATTCTGCTTTCTGTATCTTCTAGGGTGACCCAGGGGATAGGGGCAGTCCAGGAGACAAGGTAAAAGAGCCAGTTTTCTTGGTTTACTGTGGGACGTCGCTTTTAAGTACCATATCTAGGCTGTAGATTTTTTAGAGGGGTGACCTTCATGTTCCATAACAACAGCAAAAAACTTTATATTTAGCACAAATAATAATAATAATAAAAAAAATTGTTATAAATATTCTTTCTTTAAATGCCAGGAATTCTGACAGTAAGTAGTATTAGCTTAAAGGTTATGTATCTGCACTGCATTGTAAAAAAAAATTTAAAGTTGAGAAAACTTTAGTTTAGGGCAACCAGCTTCAGCAGATTTTTGAGATTTCTCAACTTATTTTTGTAGGAGATTTTTGAGTTTTCTCAACTTTTTATTGCAGTGTGCAAAGGCTGCCGGTTCAGTTTTATATATGGGTGGAATTCTTTAGGCACCTTACAATTTGATTACATTTTGATTCAGGAAATCATGACTAAACAATAGTAATAAACAATAAACAAAAAAAGTCTTTCCGACATATGTCGAAGCTTTGGGTTGTTTAAAGGGATAATTCACCCAAAAATGAAAATTAGCCCATGATTTACTCACTCTCAAGGCATACTATGTGTATATGGAAGTGATGGCCGCTTTTGAAATTCTGCTTCATTAAGCTTAGAAATCTCTGTGAATCATTGTTTCGAAAGTGGTTCGGAGCACATATAAAAATGCCAAAGTCACGTGATTTCAGTAAACAAGGCTTTATTACATCATAACTGTTTTCGAAACATTTAAAGTGCCCCTATATAATGCCATTTTTAAGGTTGCTAATTTTGTTTTATGAGTCTCCTAAAACAGATTTACATGCATGCAAGGTCAAAAAAACTTTAGTTTTCTCAGAAAATAGATAAAAATTTTGATTTTTACCTCATTTCAAAATTATTCATAAACGACTCGTGCGAAGCAGTTCACAGAATCAATCTCTGTATACCCCTCCTTTCTGTGAGCCGTTACTGCTATGATTGGTCAGATGGCGCAGTCCTTTGTGATTGGTCTAGTGCCATAGAGAGATTGGCTCTGGATTGGTCTACCACGTACAGTGCGTGTCAGAAACGAAACGCCAATTGCCATGATGGAATGACAGCCCTGGAGACCTGTCAATACATAGAAAAGACGTAGCTTACCAACTCAAGTCTGGAATCTGATGATGAAACGGTTGAACTGGCTGATCAACAATTGACTGATTCACAAGCACGACTGGAGTAGGACATTTCTCAGTGGTAAGTGTCAAGTGTTGACAAGTTTGTGATAATTATGAGATGTGATAAAACAAATTTACTCTCACAGCGTAGGATACAGCGTCTTCTCAAAATGATGTTAACCATGGAAATTTTACTGTGTTTGTGGGCAAGCAAGTTGGCGATGTAAAACATGGGCGGACATTATGCAAATGTATTAATTTGTGACGTAGAGCCGTAACAGAATAAGATTCAAATTCCTTGACGACTCGTTTAGACGATTGTGAGCCGACTCTTTTTTTTTGACAGACAATAACTTTATTGTGCACTGTTGGCTTTGCAACTTTGCAGATAGTTTATGTTCACATACAGCTACATGACACACTGCATGAAAGGTAATAGTCAAAAAGGCATAATAGGGCACTTTAATAGTTCACCTTGGGGGGGTGATCTCTGTGAACCAGTTAATCATGCGAGTTCACTGAGATTGCACCGTATCAGAGAGCCACTGCATCAGTGTATATGGTTATATGATGTTGGATCAGTTTGATCTATTTGTAGACATTTAATGAGACATTTGTGTAATTAAGGATGAGGTTGTTAATAGTAGTTAATAGTCTCTTACTGGCCTTTAGACAAGCTCTCCACAAAACAAACAAAATAAACCCTTGCAAAATAATAATAATAATTTTAAAGACGCATATTTTACAGACATTTCATTTTTAATGCTATTTTATTATTTTGATTCATTTCATGCATTTTCATTAGGATTGTAAAAGCTGTTTTTATGCATGTTTTGGCCATATCTTTTGTTGCATTTACACAGTTTTGACCAGCTAGCATCCCCTGCATGTGGTGTTTCGAGCATTTCGAAACAGCAAAGCTTCGAAATGGTTTCTCCCTTCTTATCACTAGTATTTGACTTTCAGATGAATCCAATTGGAGTTATATAAAAAATTGTTCTGGCTCTTTCAAGCTTTATAATGGCAGTAGGTGGGCATTTCTGTTCAAAAGTTCAAAAGAAGTCCAGTAAAGTTAGGGTGAGTAAATCATGGGCTGATTTTCATTTTTGGGTGAACTATCCCTTTAAGTGTTTTCTGTTAGAATTGACAGACATGAACAGGCCGTTGTTCCTCCAGCTCCAGATAGACACATTATATATGGTTTTTAAATGTCATGTTTTGCAAAATGTTATTTTGAGTGTGGCAATTTTTATTTTTACAACACTTGTTATTTTCTCAAAATATTGGAAAAACAGTAATATTTTTAAATATTTTTACAATTTAAAATAACAGTTTTCTATTTTATTTTATTTTAAAATGTAATTTGTTCTTGTGATGACAAAGCAAAATTTTCAGGAGCCATTACTCCAGTCTTTCATGTCACATCAACTATCAGAAATCATGAAATTATATGCTGATTTGGTGCTCAAATATATTTTTTATTACTAACAATGTTGGAAACAATTGTGCTGTTTTATATTTTTGTCGAAACTTATACATTTTTTCAGCAAAGAAAAGAAAGTTCAGAAAAACAGCTTTTATTTGAAACATCATTTTTGTGTCAATATTTACTGTCACATTTGATCATTTTAATGCATCCTTGCTAAATAAAAAATATCATACCCCAAACATTTCAACGATAGTGCATAGTGCGTATTGTATTTTTTAATGTAAAGCAAGTGCCAAGTAGACATAACCTGCAATAAATTTTATAGAAAGAGGAATTAAATTGAAATAATTTGATTAAAAAGGATTGTGATGTCTGAACAAGGAACTGAACACCTTGCTTCAGCCATGCAATTTTTACCGTAAATTACTGTTTGAATGAGGCATCTATAAAGTAAGTAGCTTCCTTAAATATCTCTTCAAAAACAGGTGTAAGCACCCCTGCAAAAATCATTCTATTTTAGAGTGCAGCAATGACAATATTTTGAAAAGTGAGTGTCATACAGTGGTAGACAGCTGAAAATAGGCTGAAATGGTAAAACTGGCTGCAGTAATCAGTGTAAAGTATAAATATAACTGCTTAGTCATGGATCTCTCTATACTGCAATAGCTGTGACAAACTTCATTATGCCAGGTTTTAGCTTTTGGGGTTTTTATATAGCAGGTCTCACTAGCGTTGCAATTATTTGGTATTGTCTGTCTGCTAGACTGTTTAATCTTTGTCTAACATTTGTGCTACAGAACTGAAACAAGGTTATGTTTCATAGTGGGAGGAAATGAGAAAACAAGATCTCACTGATGTCTCGAGGAATATTGTAAACCATGTTGTGGCTTTCTTCCTGTCAGAGAGATGTATAGCCAATTAATTTGTGTCATACCCTTGTGACATATACAGTACTTGTACCAGTCCTCATCTAATTTAGGTTTCTTTCATAATGTAGGTTTTTAGACTGGCTTCACTGATTTTATTACATTAATTAAGCTGAAGACTGCTGCTTTTGGCATGCATGTGTGTGATGCTTTCAGAAAGGTGTTATTAGTGACAAAGACTGGATCTGTCAGTCAACCCATTAAAATTCATTCATTCAAGTTGGTGATGACCCATTGCTGAGAAAATTTAAATAGATTTTGACAGTAATGTTGATTGTTTTGTGTGTATTTACAGTATATGTGTGCCACAGACTAGTCAATATTGATTGTTTCTGTATATGTGTGCATGCGTGTGCAGGGAGAAAGAGGAGTGGCTGGATTGGATGGACGACCCGGTCAGGATGGGAAACCTGGGCCACCTGGAGCTCCTGGATTACGGGTCAGATAACTTCAATCCTCGCGTCAGCTTTATATTCATAGGATCTTCTATCAATCTGAATCCTTAATGTTTTTGGTTTTGTAGGGTGACCCAGGAAAACAAGGGGATCCTGGAAGAGATGTGAGTACTCCTGTCCCTCCGCATGTCAGATCATCTGTTTGTTGCATCATGATGTTGCCACTGATTGCTGCAACAAATCAATCCAGTTTTTAATCTGTTTAACATTTAATTGCTGTTTCCTAGGGCTTGGCGGGACTAAGAGGGTCTCAGGGGCCTCCAGGACCAGCTGGTCCCCCAGGAGCTAATGGCACACCTGTGAGTAATATCACAGCTTAATCTGTGAAAATCATTTATCCATGCAAATTCCTATACTGGAGCATAAGCACGTTATCACATCAAAATAATGTTATGCTTTATTTCAGGCTAAAGCAGGGGAGGATGGGAAACCAGGACTGCCTGGAAAACCTGTAAGTAACGCTGTAATCTTAATGAAAACCCAACATCCTTTCAGAAACATTTGTATCTACTGTAAATGTAAAAAATTCTGACATGTTGATATATTCAACAACTCGACCCTGTGACTTTTTATGAATGGTGATAAGAATTTGAGATTGGTAGTGCTGTCAAAAAATGGTTATGTAATTATATAATAGGTTATAGTCTGAAGCGCTTCATGTCTGCTGTTACAGTACTGTTTTTAGTTTCAATTCACTCTTAGTGCTGTGCTTGGTTTGAGCCACTTTATTTCGCATTTGGGAATGCAACATTCGTCGTTAGAAATGGTTGTAAATCTGTTGATGTTTACATAGAAGTTTCAGTGTCACATAATCCTTCAGAAATCATTCTAATATGCTGATATGCTGCTCAAGAAACATTTCTCATTATTATCAATGTTTTGCCTCTTAATATTTTTGTGGAAACAATGATACCACTCAAACATTTGTATAAGATTTAAAAAAAGAAAGAAATTTATAATTTTATTTATCAAAAAGGGACAAAATGTGAGTGAAGACATTTACAATGATTTCTATTTAATTAATGCATTAACAAATTTAATTAATATATTTGATAAATGCAAATAAATGCTGTTCATTAAACTTTATATTTATCAAAACATCCTGAAAAATTTTCCACACAAAATATGAAGTATATTAAAATTGAAAACCTTTTTTGCATTTGTAATAATATTCCACAATATATATATATATATAAATTGATCAAATAAATCCAGCCTTGATGAGCAGAAGATAGTTATTTCAAAATCATTAATAATTGTAATATTTCCAAACTTTTGGCCATTACTTTAATAATAATAACAATTCTATATACTTTATTATAATATATTATAGTACTTTATTATAATATATTATTTATTTTGATGATTAAGGGTGCTGTATGTAGGATTGACACAGAGTGGTTGAACTAAGTATTGCAGTCCAATTTCAAAATATTGGACAGGATTTTTTCACCCGGCCCCTCCTCCTCAGACTTGACACACACGCAGGTTGCCAGATTGACGACACAAACAGGAAACTTAACGATGAATTAAATTAAATGCGCTGTGTTTTCATCCAACTGGCAACCCAGGTTGCCGAAATAAAATTGGGTAAACTGGCAGTGGGCAGGATTCAAAAACAAGAGACTGACATTCCGGCCCAGAAAGCAAATTTTCAAAGGGGAATAACTGACTTTAGCACCTTTAAATCCTGCTGATAATAAATCACCCTCTTAGTAGCCTAATGAGCTTTCAGTGGGAGGTAACTCTGACCAAAAATGCTTTGTAGTTAAAATATATGAGGAGTTTCAGTCAGCTGTGTACTTATGTTTGGTTAACCTGACTCATAGATTATGCCATGGAACAGAGCTTACACAAAACCTGCTCGTCCTGCAGTTTCTTCTGATTTACTGAACACAGCCCTGAACCAGCTGTGTTAATTGTAGGAGCTATATTGGGTTGGATGGTACCCATCATATATCTGTAATATGAGGCTGCGTGAAAAATAGAAGAGAAATTACTGCTAGATTGAGTCGTGAGTCTTGATTACAGAAATTATGAAAATGTGCCTTGTTCTCGTCCAGATGTCTGTGTTTAATGCCTCATTTTCTATCTTTTTCAGGGCGAGGATGGCGTGCCAGGAGAAGATGGTCGAAAGGTAATAAAACACCTATTGGTGAAATCTTGTGTATGATTGCATTGTAATTTTTGATAATTAGCCTCTGATCGAATCTGGTTATGCCTTATTTGCAGGGAGATAAAGGAGAAACAGGGCCCACTGGAAGAGATGTGAGTCTCTTTGAGAACAGGATGATCAGGAAGATAAAAACACTCTCTTTCTGCCTTTCACAGCACAAGACAAGTCCATCACAGCTTATCATACTCCGTACTACATAACACTTTCAAAATGTACATTTTAAGGCTTACGGAAAATGTTATTTTTACCATTTTGTGAATTTCATTCACTACATGGCATCAAAGGTAAGCATGTACTGTAACTTATAAAGACTGGTAAAGGCTTTTCTTGTTTGGATGTTCCGTCTGTTTCATTTTGTACTTGTCTGTACCTGCTTTTTTCTTAGTGTGATTTGTGGCCACATTTGACTCAGTGTACTCAGATTTAGTTGTTTTCTGTGATTCAGTCCATGTCATTATATCTCTGTCTTCCACAGCTAATTTTCCCATCAGCACAAATCAGATTTGTTGTTAAATGGATGTTTTCAATCATAGAAACCTTTCGCAAACATACACAAACACAGTCACCCACATTTTAAATGCATGGATACACTTCTTCCTGTGCTTGATGCTGTGTGCAGTCAGTAATTATGAGTCAACAGCCGTATAGGAAGAAACTCTTCACTGATGAGTTTATTTGATGTGCAAATTTATGCCCATTAATTAAGAAATTAATTTGTATCATGGTTATTTCTCTCATCTCCCTCTCTCTTTCTGTTTATCGCTCCTCAGGGTCGAGATGGGTTGAAAGGTGATCAGGGAATTGCAGGACTTATTGGCCCTCAAGGTCCCATTGGACCACCTGGAGTTCCTGGAAATGTCGGACCACCCGGACCTGTGTGTTTGTGTTTGTGCATATGTTTGAAATAAACTACTCTGCTACTCTTAATCACATAATAATTCTGGAGGGTGATTAATTAACGCATAGAGCTGTATATCTCAATCTTTCCGGGTGTTGTTGTTTTTTTTTGTCAGGTGGTGTATGTTAAAGGGGAGCCAGCAACAGCTATTCCAGGCCCCCAGGGACCTCTAGGAGCCCCTGTAAGTAACATATCCCACTTCTGGCTCTACAGCAGTAGAAGTCAGTTGTCAGAGACAAAAAAAGCACAAAAAGCACCACTACATTTTCTTCTGAAGTTGGGAAAATCTTTTTAGTTATATAATAGCCTAAATGCATATATTTAATCCCTGATTGAATGAAATACATACAAAATGAGAACAGCTATGTATTGTATAATTTATATGTATTACTTTTTATCAATCAGGGTGTACCTGGAGTCCCAGGTGCTGCTGGACCAAGAGTAAGTTTGTCTGTGTGTGTGTGTGTGTGTGTGTGTGTGTGTGTGTGTGTGTAAATATGTTGTGTTTTTTTTAGATATCATTACGCATGATGTTGTAATAATGTGACCTTTGTAGGGGGAGAGAGGTCTGCCAGGCTTTAAAGGAGATGCGGTGAGTGTATTTTTACCAATGTGTCTTTTAGTGGTCACTGCTCTCAGAGCTGACACAAGGCAGTTTTCAGCATAATTCAACTCTTTTGATTGACAGGGAGATCCAGGAGAGGATGGCAAACCAGGAACTGTAGTGGTGAGGAAAACGCTTATGCACACAAAGTCACACATGCATGGCTGTCAAGATGATTAATGTTGTTTTCCCCCTGTTTTGTCATAGGATGTGAAGAGAGCTTTGTCAGAATTTGGCATTGAGGTACTGAGAAATTTATCAACAATATTTACAGAGTTTGTATGTATATGTAAATGTCACTCTGTCTCCTATTCTTTGCAGGTCAGAGAACTGAAACTATTAGTTGATGACGGAAGCAATCTGGTATCAAAGTTGAGTGAATTGACAGAAGGAAAGAGGGGTGAAAAAGGAGATGTCGGACCTAGAGGACCTCCAGGAACAGATGTGAGTTAAAATCATGCATATGTGAGACAGAGTGGTGTCTGGTTGTTGAATAGTTGGATGAATAGTGTGTCACGATGCCTTTTGCAATGAAGATCATGTAAAAACTCATTGGGCGCTGACCATGGTGCTGAAATGTATTTCTGGTTTGAAAAAATCCAGCAACTCTATGTATTTCTTCACGGTCTCACCCTCTCCTCTTTTTCATTTTTTAAACCTAGTTTTCTCTTCCTTGCATACTGGCTTTCAGGGTGGACGAGGTCTTCCGGGTGAACGAGGTGTGAAAGGAGAGCAGGGTGAGAAAGGGCCTCATGGCCCACAGGGTCCTCCAGGCAGAGCAATTGGAGAAAGAGGCCCAGAAGGTCCACCAGGACAGGCAGGTGAACCCGGAAAGCCAGGAATACCAGGAGTACCTGGACGAGCTGGTGAACTTGGAGAAGCTGGCAGACCTGGGGACAAGGTAAAGAGAAGTAGAGCATTGGTATTTTGTTACTATAGCTGTTTTACATCTTTTATGAGATACAGAGCTGATTAAAGAAAACACTTGAGATAAAATTATTTAAAAAAAAGTGTTTTGTTGCAGGGGGAGAAGGGGGAGAAAGGGGACAGAGGGCCAGCTGTAAGTACCAGTACTATAATTCATGCACGTTCACTTAAGGCCTAAAATTAAATTTGCCATACTTGCTAATGGCAGTTGAATGAAAAAAAAGCTAATTAATTAATAAGTAAATTATGTATTTAGTTGCCAGTGCATTTTCTTTTATAATATATATTTTACATGTATGAAATAATGAATTTTGATCACTTTTGGTGCTTTGTGTATGTTCAAACTTTCTTGTTTTCATATGGAATAAATCTTCATTTTTAGGGTCCAGCTGGATTGCCTGGCCTAGGGGGGCCTCCAGGACCAAAGGTAAAACAAAATGAAGCTGAATGTTGTCAATTTTGTTTGTAATAACATATTGAGCATGTGTGTGTTTATTTTTTTTCTAAGGGGGATTCTGTCTCCGCTCAGAGTGGTTTGCCTGGTCCAAAGGGTCTTCCAGGCCTCCAAGGTATCAGAGGAGAGCCTGGTCCAGTAGGACCTCCTGGACCTACAGGAGAGAGGGTGAGGGTGGAGTTTCTGAAAAATATATGTGTGGCAGCATGCTATCTTATAGGTTTGTGACCTTAGATGACAGTCTGATCTGTGATTTGTCCCTCTCTCAGGGCTACACAGGTCCTCGTGGGGAAAAGGGAGAAAAAGGAGCTGGTGGAGAAAGTGGAAAAGATGGCTTCCCAGTGAGTATACCCTAACAATGGCCTTAACTGACAATATAGCTTTGTCTCTATTCATTTAATTTTACAATAAAACTGTGGTACTTTTATCTTAGGGAAGTCCAGGAGAACCAGGAAAACCAGGGCCAGATGGGAAGCCGGTAAGAAACAAATTCCAGTGGCTGTGTTGCCAGTTTATTAATAAAATGAATTTGAATTGCTCTGTCTAATTAATGTTGATGTTTTTCTTTGATGTGTGCTAAAGCGAATATCGGTGTTCATTTTCCTCATATTATTAGATAGATACAGTAAATATTAAACTTTGGTGTGTAACTTATCCCACACCAATTGTAGATAGTTGTGAAGAATTGTGCTGTTACTTTATCAAGTGATGTGTCTGGTGGACAATAAAACAGACAAACACAAACTGAATATGTAACTTATACTGAGGGACCTGAGACTTATCTGTGAACCAGAATATCATTAACCCTACCACCCTACCAATCAGAACACCCTAAAAAACACTCAAGATGCCATGCCAACTGCATATTAATGGCCTTAGCACAGGCAATCATCACCTTCCGATGATGCCTTATGCATTCCTATTATATAATTCCTATTTTATAACAGTCATGCACATTGGTCTACTGTAATTATGGCAAACTACGGTAAGATTACCAGAGAACGGTGAGTCCAACAAAAATCTCTTGCTTTCATTTGAAAGTTTGGTAATGTTTTGTTAATTCTGCCGAACTTTTTAGACCAGATTGCGTTTCATCACTTACTGTGATAGATTAATCATTTATATAGTATTTTAGTAGCCATACAGTATGAAAACACACTGTCACTCATGAAATATAAAATTAAAAGAGAGTTTAGCATTAGTGCAGAAGAGGAGAGTTTTGACTCTCACTCACACAATTATTTATTCTCCTCTGGAGCAGGGTTTGAAGGGACCGGCCGGTCCGCCAGGCCTACCTGTGAGTAACAGCATTCCAACACAGCAGCCTTTCTTGGG